>NW_007884199.1:0-549 GCF_000696425.1 Galeopterus variegatus
TTCCCCTTCCCCCAACCCCTTCCCACCTCTGGTAACCACAGTTCTGTTCTCTTGAAAGTTCAAGATATTACTGTGATTATTGTATCTTTCTTATTTTTTTATTTTTATTTTTATTTTTTTAGCTCCCACTTATAAGTGAGGACATATAGGATTTCTCTTTCTGTGCCTGGCTGATTTCACTTAACATAATTTTCTCTAAATTCATCCATGTTGCTGCAAATGGCAGAATTTCATTCTTTTTTATGGCAGAATAGTATTCCATTGTGTAAATGTACCACATTCTCCTTATCCAGTCATCCCACGATGGACATTTAGGTTAGTTCCAACTCTTGGCTATTGTAAATAGAACTGCAATAAACATGGGAATACAGGAATCCCTTTGTTTTTTTGTTTGTTTGTTTTTTGTCCTTTCTGAGACCAGCCGCACCGCGCTCAGCCAGGGAGCGCTGTTAGCACACCGGTCATCCCTGTATAGGATCCGAACCTGAGGTGGGAGCGCTGCCACGCTCCCAGCGCCGCACCCTCCCGAGTGCGCCACGGGCTCGGCCC
>NW_007884200.1:0-549 GCF_000696425.1 Galeopterus variegatus
GCTCAGAATTTAATTCTTTCACATTGGGGCCTTTTGTGATGCTTTCTTTTGTAGAAAGTGTTCATGAGCTAAAATATGCTTGAAAATACTTGAGTAAATGATTTCTAATGCCCCTCCCAGCTCTCAATTTTATGGGTATATCTTCCTTTTTTTCCTTTTTGCAGCTGGCCAGGACAGGGATTGAACTCTAGACCCTGGTGTTATCAGCACCACACTCTCACCAACTGAGCTAACTGGCCAGCCCTGTATATATCATTCTGTAGCATCATTTGGAGATGTTTGCATGAGTACACGTTATCATGTGAGATGTTCATTATTACCTTTCCAGAATCACAAATCTTTTCATATTGAAGTATACCTAACACGAAATGTAGAAAAAAGTCAGTTATGCATATGTGAGATATTGCAATATTTAAAATATCATTTACTAGTTACATGAAATAACAACTATGCATAATCTAGGATATTATAGTATTATAAAAATTGTATATGACAAATAGTTCCATGAAAGTAGGAGAAAAAATAAAAATAGTTTTAAGAATTGTATTG
>NW_007884201.1:0-549 GCF_000696425.1 Galeopterus variegatus
ATCTGCTCAGGTAAACTTCTGTGGCTTTGCCGTGATCTGGCACTCAGGATTGGGCAGAGGCTACCAGTGAAGGCAGCGCCCTGCCTGCCCGGCATCACATCCTTCCCACCCCAGTACATGGCAGGTCCCAGCTCCCAGCAAACATGGGGCCAGGTGGAGGGCATGGCTGGACCTCGGCAGCAAAGCATGGTTAGCTCTGGATGCCTCAGGCCTATGGTTCTGTGCTCATGGGGACATGACGGCTTGCCAATGATGAAGAGGACGGGGGGGAGGTCACACAGATTTGAAGTCATGTCCTGATCCTCCTGCTCATGTGCTGTGTGACCTCAGATGTGTTACTGACCTCTCTGAGTCCTGGCCTCCTTGTGCAACACAGGCTAATGATAGCACCTGCGTGCTGGGCGAGCCCACAGACACTGTTGGCATCCTCAGTGCATGGCCAGTGCCCAGTGTAAAGCAGGCACTCAATGAATGAATGAGTAAATGGATGGATGGGTGAACGAATGAGCCAGTGAATGGCTGCAAGTGAGGACTTGGTTGGGTAATGAA
>NW_007884202.1:0-549 GCF_000696425.1 Galeopterus variegatus
TATGGATGAATGAATGATCTAATTTGAACCTCATATGCCATGCTGTACAGGTGAGAAAAACGGAGGCTCAAAAATATTAAAACATTTGGGCCGGCCCGGTGGCACACTGCTACAGTGCGCTGTTTGGGAGCGCGGCAGCACTCCCACCGAGGGTTCGGATCCCACATACAGACCGGTTCCCGCTCACTGGCTGAGCGAGGTGTGGACACAGCGCCGAGGGTTGCGATCCCGTTGCCGGTCCCGGTCCGGTACGGGCGCGACACTGAGGGTTGCGATCCGTTGCCAGACACGAAAAAAGACAAAAAGGAAAAATATATATATATTAAAACATTTGCCTGAAGCCAAATTGCTAGTACGTCATAGAACATGATAAACAACCCAAGTTTTCTGACCCTTGCCCCACTATGCTCTGTTATGTGCATGCAACCATCATAGAAAGATAAAAAAGAAAAAGTAAGAATATAAGATGGAAACTCTGCCATTAAATAGTATATGAATTTCCATAAGCATTGTATTAAATAGAAGGGAAGGGGGCATTGTATTAAACAG
>NW_007884203.1:0-549 GCF_000696425.1 Galeopterus variegatus
GATGCTTGGAATGACATTAGAAATGCAATTATACAAGGAAAGCTTTATTCAGTCAAACACAGGAGACACATCACTTGCTCAGACACCACCAGACAATCTGGTTGCACCAAAAATGGCAAACGTGAACTTTCAATTTTTGAACTTCAGGGAGATCAGTCTTCCCTGGCATATAACAATTATGCAAACTGATAAAAAAAAAACAACACTTCTTTGCAATTACTGCCTTAGAATGTCCTTACTATGTAAATGATATTATTTATGTAAAGACTTAGTCTTTCTGTGGTCTAATACCCTACATTATACTTTTTCAGATATTCTGATGCATATTTTTTATTCACCTATCACTGTTAACTCGCATTTCCTGGATATCAGATTTTTTAACTGGATTATATACTCACCCTCTGATAATACTATACCCTTCTTTAACCATACATCTATGACTAATGTCAACATTTCTGTCAATTCTGAATGTGTTAAATTGTTAAATATAATTAACATAACATTTGCTAATATGTCAAAGCTTAGCACCTGTATTGATTAATCTGCATA
>NW_007884204.1:0-549 GCF_000696425.1 Galeopterus variegatus
AGTAACTAAACAGCATGGTACTGACATAAAAACAGTAACCAATGGAACTCTTAAACCAATGAAACAGAATAGGGAACCCAGAAATCAACCCACATACTTACAGCCAACAGATATTTGACTAGGGCAACAGCATACATTGGGGAAAGGACTGCCTCTTCAATAAGTCGTGCTGGGAAAATTGGACATACATACATGGAAGAATCAAACTAGACCTGTACCTCCTGCCATATATCAAAATCAACTTGAAATGGGTTATTTATATATAAGACCCCAAATTATAAAACTACTGAAAGAAAACATAGGGGAAACACTTCAGGAAGTAAGACTGGGCAAAGACTTTATGAAGAAGACCCCAAAAGCACAAGCAACAAAAGAGAAAATAAACTAATACGGTTATATCAAACTAAAAAGCATCTGCACAGCAAAAGAAACAGTTAACAGTGAAAAGACAACCTACAGAATGGGAGAAAATATTCTCAAACTATGCATCAACAGGGATTAATATCCACAATATACAAGGAACTCAAACAACTTAATAGTAAAAAAAAA
>NW_007884205.1:0-549 GCF_000696425.1 Galeopterus variegatus
AAAATATAGGGGAAACACTTCAGGAACTAGAACTGGGCACAGACTCTATGAACAAGTGCCCAAAAGCACAAGCAACAAAAGAAAACATAAACAAGTGGGACTATATCAAACTAAAAAGCTTCTGCGCAGCGTAGGAAATAATCAACAGAGTGAAGCGACAACATACGGAGTGGGAGAAAATTTTTGCAAAGTATACATCCGACAAGGGATTAATATCCAGAATATACAACTCAAGCAATTATACAGTAAAAAACCAAATAACCCAGTTAAAAAATGGGCAAATGAGTTGAATAGACATTTTTCTAAGGAAGACATACAAATAGCCAACAGGCACTTAAAAAATGCTCAACATCACTAATCATCAGGGAAATGCAAATTAAAGCCACATTGAGATATCACCTCACCCCAGTTAGACTGACTATAATAAAAAAGATGGAAAATACATGCTGGCGAGGATGGGGAGAGAAGAGAACATTCCTACACTGTTTGTGGGACTGTAAATTAGTACAACCACTGTGAAAAACAGTATGGAGGGTTCTCAAACAACTA
>NW_007884206.1:0-549 GCF_000696425.1 Galeopterus variegatus
CAAATCAGGAAGAAGGAAGGAACAGAGGACAAGTACATGTCTCTTAATGAAGGTTCCTGGAAACTGCCACAAGACAATTCTAACCCATTGGTCAGAACTCAGCTGTGGTGCCACAGCTAGTGGCAGGGAAGGTAGAGAATCACAGTCCTTGTTCTGGGTGGTCAGATGGCTAGCTAAACTTTATATACTATTGAATTAGAAGGTGATAATGCATATTGGAAAATAAGTGGCAGTCTCTGTCATACTGACTCAAAAGAAACCTCCTTGCATATGTGCTGCATATTTATAAAACATAAATCCTGTGATCGGAACAAATGTAAAGCTTTTTGAAAAACGTTTTCATTGAAGTTAATATACGTACATACATGTGCATATGTCATTATCAATTAACTTTTACAAACTGAACACACTTCTGTAACCAGCTCTCAGATCAAGAAATAGAATATAGCTACACCACAGAATCCGTCTTGACACTTTCTTCCTCACATCACTTCCTATCAGAACCCTTATCCTGACTTTGAATCAGATCCCTTTGGTCCGTTTTTTTTT
>NW_007884207.1:0-549 GCF_000696425.1 Galeopterus variegatus
TTATGGTTTTAATCTGTATTTCCCTAATGACTAATGATGTTGAATATCTTTACATGTGCTTGTTTGCCATCTGTATATTCTCTTTGTTGAAGTGTCTGTTCATGCCTTTTGCCCAGTTTCTTTTTTTTTTTTTCTTTTTCCTTTTTGTCTTTTTTACTGACCAGTAACAGGATCGCAACCCTCGGTGTCGCGCCCGTACCAGGGACTGGCAATGGGATCGCAACCCTCAGTGTCGTGCCCGCACCGCGCTCAGCCAGTGAGCGGGAACTGGTCTCCACATGGGATCTGAACCCTCAGTGGGAGCACCGCCGCACTCCCAAGCGGCGCACCTCCAGTGCGCCACCGGGCCGGCCCCTTTTGCCCAGTTTCTAATGGATTGGTTTTTTTATTGTTGAGTTTTGAAAGTTATTTATTTATTGTAGATACTAGTTTTTGGTGGATATGTGGTTTACAGATATTTCCTCCCAACTGGTACCAGACATTCTCTTAACAGGGTCTTTTGTACAACGAAAGTTTTTTATTTTGAGGAAATCCAATATATGATTTTTT
>NW_007884208.1:0-549 GCF_000696425.1 Galeopterus variegatus
AAAGCCAGACACATGGCCCTGTCTTCAAGCAGTTGATGATTCCATGAAAGGTCAGTGCACAGACAGAAGTTTCCAAGAGGGAAACTGAGGCTCAGGAGGAGAAGGCATGTCTCATAGAGACAGACCTGGGTATGGGGAAGATGTGGTTGTCACAGTCAGATTGTCCTGTCCCAGCACTGTGACACTGGGCTGGTTATTTAACCTTTCTGTGCCCCAGTTACTTTACATAAATAAGGACAATGACAGTGTCTGTCCCACAGGGCAGCTGGGAGGTGTGACTGAGGTAACAAACACAAAACCCAGAGTCCAGGACAAGTCCTAAAACACCTTAGCCATCGCTGCCTAGCGGCATATCAAGTCCAGTCACCCTGGCTGGCTGGGCAGAAGGGAGCCCATGCTGGGGCCAGCCCATCAGGAAGGAGGTTATCTGCCCCAAACAAGGCACCTCTGAGCCTATCCCAGTGCAGAGCCATCCACAGGGGCCTCAAGGGTGTTATCACCTACAGGATGTTTGAAATCACTTAAAACACACAACTGAGAAAAAAAAAA
>NW_007884209.1:0-549 GCF_000696425.1 Galeopterus variegatus
GAACTTTAATAGCACATTTTAAGAAGTTTAAGAGATTAAGTTAAAATTATAAAAGGCTGATACTTTTGTTTACTGCTAGACTATATTCTTCCATTCTCTGAAGCTCTGGGGTGGAATGATATTATTGAAATCTAGAGCATGACTTGTCACTGTTGTGGTATTGAACATACCAAGAACACCCTGTAAAAAGGAGCAAAAGCGTCAACATGAAACCAAATTTTCTCTTTATACTCTGCTACTGAAGATAGTAGTTTAGAAAGACAAGGACCCGTGAAAGAAGACAACTCTTTCAAGTTTATAAGGAATCTGTAAATTCTTCAGGAAAAGAGATTTTTAGTCTACATGTCCTCCCATTTAATATCAAGAATAGAAATTAAATCTAAGAGGAAAACTCCATAGAATAATGTAGGTCATTTTTAACCATATAAAATAAGATTATCACAAACATAACTTTCAAGTATATCAATCTCTTCAAGACACAAAACAATGCTGAAGTTAATTCTAATGTTAAATAGCATGTAAATATAGATTATGCCAGCTGGGAAGATA
>NW_007884210.1:0-549 GCF_000696425.1 Galeopterus variegatus
TTTATCTGAGAAAGACTTTATTCTCACTTTTAAAGCATGATTTCACGGTGTGCAGAACGCTGGGGGGGGTTTCTTCTCTCATTGTCTTGAATATTTCACTCCATCTCTTCTTGCTTGCAGGGTCTCTGAGGAGATGGTGGATATGATTCTTTTTTCTTTTCTAAGTAAGATATCTCCCTGCCCCCCTGGCTTCTGTCAGATTTTTCTATTTTTAATTTTTTGGGATTTTGAAAATTACATGCCTACGTGTAGATTTTTGGTATTTATCCTGCTTTGCATTATCTTAGCTCCCTAAATCTTTGACTTGGTGTCTGCCATAAATTTGTGGACATTCTCAGACATCATTGTTTTAAGTATTTCTTCTGTTCTTTCTTTCTTTGTCTTGTTTTTCTGCTATTCTCATTAAATTATGCCTTTTGTAGTTGTCCCACATTGTTTGGATGTTTCATTTGTTCCTTTTTGTCTTTGTATTTTGTTTTGATTTGGGAGTTTTGAAGTGTCTCTGTGTGTATCCTGAAGCCCAGAGAGTGTTGCTTCAGCTCTGTTTAG
>NW_007884211.1:0-549 GCF_000696425.1 Galeopterus variegatus
CAGTGTAATCACAAAGAAAAGGCGACCAAAAAAACAAGGTTGGGGAAGTTTCCTGGAAGAGACAGCCTTGGAACAGAGCCCTGGAAAATGCAGAGAGAAAGAAACATGAGACATAGGGGAAGAGTAAATTTTGTATGAGAAAACATTGATGAGCTGGTTAATGATTAATAACAGAATGTAGAACAAAACTTTTTAGGTAACCTACATGCATCTTTTTTTTTTTTTTTTTTTTTTTTTGAGACCGGCCACACCGCGCTCAGCCAGTGAGCGCTGTGAGCGCACCGGTCATCCCTATATAGGATCCGAACCCGCGGCAGGAGCGCTGCTGCACTCCCAGTGCCACACTCTCCCGAGTGCGCCACAGGCTCAGCCCTACATGCATCTTAACTAAAACATTTTTTAATGTGACTACTCTCATTGGTGTTTTTTTTTTAAAAATTTTTGACTAACCAAATATCTATTATAAGGATTATGAAGAAAGAAATTACAGAAGAGAAATAAATTAACAAATGTCAAAACAAATCTAATTTCACTGGTAATTAAAAAAGA
>NW_007884212.1:0-549 GCF_000696425.1 Galeopterus variegatus
ACCCCAGCCCAGCAGTCCTGGAGGTGCCTTCAAGGCCACCCGATTGCACTCCCCGAATGCGGGGACCATGCCTTGCTCATCATCACAGCTACCATTTATTGAGGGCATTTCCTGTGTTATGTGGGTCTACATCAATTATCTTCAACCCTCACAACACTGAAGGTGGGTGTTATTACCATCATATAACAGATGGGAAAACCGAGGTGCAGGAAGGCGACTTGCTCAAGCCCTCACAGCAGATGGCTGCTGAAAGTGGGATTTGAGCCCAGATCTATGGGGTTCTAAAGCCACCCCTGTTGGGACCCAGCCGTGCCTGCTCCTGTTGGGGCCCAGCCATGCCTGCTCCTGACAAGTGCTCAGACCATCTCTTCCAACATAGCAGGAGAAATCCTGCTGGAGAAAGGCAGCAACTGGTTTGAAGCCCATTCACATAATTTCCAGGAATCCCATCTCCCACTGGGAAGGACACCTCTTTGATTTCCGTTCCAAGGGCCTGACACATGCCCGAGGCCTGAGGCAGCAGCTGTGTCTGCTGAGATCAGCTGGAGA
>NW_007884213.1:0-549 GCF_000696425.1 Galeopterus variegatus
TCATTTTTATTGGGTAGCTGTTCACGAGTAGCCTCAAAATCTAGTTATTTTTTTTAATTATAAAAAGGTAGTATCGTGACATAGGAAAATTTGACAAAGGGAAAATACCAAGCTAATTAAGTAATTAGAAAAAAAATATCCAAATTGCCTTTTTCTAACTTAAACTTTTTGGCATTTTGTAGATGAGACCTAACCAGTGAAACTATCTATACAACCAAGGCAAATGTGATGAGTATGGAATGGACTGTCCAGGAGATACCAGCCTTTCTTCTCAACTTCCATCACCTTCTTAAGTACATCCATCCATCACCTTCATCCATCACCTTCTTAAGTACACCTTCTGAAAAGAGTCATTAAGAAATGTGGGAATCATGATTTCTTAAAATGAGATATTTGTGTTTTTACTGTACAGTCGTTAGAGTTCTTTATATATTCTGGATATTATTTCTTTGTCAGATGTATAGTTTGCAAATATTTTCTCTCATTCTGTAGTTTGTTTCTCTGCTCTGTTGATTGTTTCCTTTGCTGTGCAGAAACTTTTTAATTTGA
>NW_007884214.1:0-549 GCF_000696425.1 Galeopterus variegatus
GTGTGTGTGTGTGTGTGTGTGTGTGTGTAAAGAAATATACTCGTGTGTGTATATATATATTATAATTATATATTTTATGTATGTAAAATTCAGAGGATGACAAGCAATTAAATCACTATCTTGAAAGCTAGTAAATAAAGTAAAAAAATCAAGCATTTATCCTCCTTTTCCTATACGGACTCTACCACTAAATGACAAAATAGCAGAATAGGGGAAGTGTTAAATAAAAGTATTCCATCAAATGAATAAAATAATAAAAAAATAGATTACCACGTTTCGCAACTACATATTAATTAATGGATTTAAGAACTGAGCATTGATGGCTGCTAAAAAATGAGGAAACTGAGGCTCAGATAGATTTATTCAATTATACAAAATCTCACAGCTACTAAGTACCAGTGAGGATTCAAATACAGACTATCTGGTACCAGAGCCCACTTTATACACTTTGTTTTAATTCAAGGTTTTATGTGGGTCTTTCGTTTTTGTGCCAGGGCGTGAACACTAGTATATAGCACTCCGTATTTTGTGATGAGCCTTGTCTTACAA
>NW_007884215.1:0-549 GCF_000696425.1 Galeopterus variegatus
CCAGATATTTTCTCCATTTTTCAGTGTCATTCAACTTCACTTATGGTCTTTCTCTCTCGCTCGCTCTCTTTTTTTGCTTTTGTTCCATGCACAAAACCTTAATGTTTTGTACTAATATTTTTGATCCTATAGTTTTTATGAGGTTTGGTTATATTGCTTTCATGCACTGTTGATTTGACAATATAATCTGTCCCCTTTGATCCAGTAATTACAAATTCTAGGAATTTGTCCTAAGGTGCAAAGTGATACACACACACACACACTCAAGATTGTCCTTCATATTCTTGCATTCTTATTACTAGAAAACTGGATAAAGTTCCAGGAATAAAGGTCTTGTTAAAGAGATTATGGGATGTGTGTGTGTGTATACATAGAGACAGACATACAGATATACACACCATACACACACACATATGTATATATACCACTTAAAGAATTATGCAGTATATTAGTAACCATTAAAATGATATACAGATTAATATTTATAAAGAAAGATATGCATTACTAAGTGCATTAGAAAGTATGACATTACTAAGTGAAAAAAGCAGT
>NW_007884216.1:0-549 GCF_000696425.1 Galeopterus variegatus
GGCATGTGTTTTCTGCTGAGTCTCTGCCTCCCTAGCTGGATGCCTCCCTGCTCTGTGCACTTTAGACTGGGGTGGGACGTGTCTTCTGATACCCTCATTTATCAGCCGGGCTTTCAAGCCCCTGCTCGGCATCTCCTCTCCCAGGAAGACTTTCAGGTTTCTGCTTGGCGCAGCTGACCAGCCACTCTGGGTGCCATTGTAGCACTGTATAGGGCTTTCTTGAGACTTATCACCTTCCTCCTGGTATTGCAGTTATCTGTGTACTTGTCTTATCTCCCGAGCTCCTCGGGGGAGGAGCCCACAGCACACAGTTCCTCTTTGATTCCCCCCGGCATGGACCGACTCCAGTGCCCGCCCGCATTCAGCACGCCGGCAGGTTCAAGCGAGCTTGGGAGCGCTCCAATCACACTTTTCCTAACCATAAATTGGTTAGGCGTTTTTCCAAACTGATGGCCGCAGAGATGGTATCTGCCTCCCAGTAGCAGAAAGTTTATCAGGGGCCAGAGCCCAGGGTGCGGTAGAGTGACAATTGGCCTGGCCCATTCTTCC
>NW_007884217.1:0-549 GCF_000696425.1 Galeopterus variegatus
TCCACATGGGATCCGAACCCTCAGCGGGAGCGCCACCGCGCTCCCAAGCGGCACACTCTCCTGTGTGCCACCGGGCCGGCCCTGAACCTGTTTCTTTAAACGTAAAGACAACGGCAAAATTGTTTAAGAATAACTGTATCTAGACACTTGCTCTAAATTGCTGACAGTTTTTAAAGTGACTTTAACTTAGTATTATAGGTGTCAATATCTCTTTATGTAGTAGTACTAAAAAACCTCCAGTGAGAGAATCTTAAAGATGAATTTCTGATTGAGGCAATACCAAAAGTGTCTCAGAGCACAAGAAAACACACATTCTCAGTCGAGATACCAAGTGATGTCCTCACTGCACCCAGAGAAGCCCTGTGAGTAGCAGCTGATGTGCCCAGGCCAGCACAGTGGGCTGTGCCAGCCTGGAAGCATTTTAACAAACAGGCTAGTGTATTAACACTTTCAGGTGCACTCTAGAAAATATCATTTCCTGGCAGCACCTGGCCCTTTTAATAACAATCATTTACAGTAAAAATACAGTTTGGGGAACATAAAGAAAGT
>NW_007884218.1:0-549 GCF_000696425.1 Galeopterus variegatus
TCCTCAAACAATTGCAGATAGATCTACCAAATGACCCAGCTATCCCACTGCTGGGAATATAACCAGAGGAATGGAAATCATCATGCTGAAGGGATACCTATACTCCAGTGTTTATTGCAGCTCTATTTACATTAGCCAAGAGTTGGAACCAGAACAAATGTCCATCATCAGATGAGTGGATATCGAAAATGTGGTACATCTACACAATGGAATGCTACTCTGTTATGAAAAAGAATGAAATACTGCCATTTGCAACAACATGGATGGACCTATAGGGAATTATATTAAGTGAAACGGGTCAGGCACAGAAAGAGAAATACCACATGTTCTCACTTATTTGTGGAAGCTAAAAATAAATAAATAAATAAATACACCAGTATACTGGGGGAGGGGTGAGAAGACACAACAATTACAATTCCTTGAAGTTGATATGACAAGCAAACAGATATGGGAGGGATGAATCATGGTGGCAGGAAGGGAGTGAGCCACCTGTGCCCCACGCCGGCAGGATCCCAGAGGCCACCAGCAAGAAGAGGAACTCAGAAAGCC
>NW_007884219.1:0-549 GCF_000696425.1 Galeopterus variegatus
CTCCACAGGGCCTGAGTGTGCCAGGCGGGGATGGAGCACGCCCCAGCCAGCCTCGAGAACATGTGGACCTGGGACATGGAGACGTGTAGGCACCCCGGGGATCAAGTCCTCGATGTGCTTTATCATGACAGCACAACCGGCTCTGGCGTCCAGGTGGGAGGGGACTGGCTTAACCTCCCAAAACTGTCTTCATCGTCCTCACTGTCACTCTGCCTGTCCCCCAAGCTGCCATTTCCAGTTCACAAAGGGCTTTTGCATCTCTCTTCTCATTTTATGGGGTCCTCATATCAGCCAATGGGGCCGGGAGGGGAGGGTATTGTACCCATTTCACAGATGCGGACACTGATACAGGAGATAGGCTGAGGGTGGGCAGGTCAGGCAGGTCAGGCAGCCAGGCTGGAGGCGCAGATGTCAGGCTCCAGCTGGCCCATCATGCGAGGTTACCATTTTGCAGATGGGCACTGAGAATGGATGGACAGATCAGGGAGGGCCTCATAGAGCTGGTGGCCCTAAGGAAGTGCCCTAGAGTTAGGCACCTTAGAGCAGAGG
>NW_007884220.1:0-549 GCF_000696425.1 Galeopterus variegatus
TAGCAAGTCTATCAAAGACAAAACACCTCTGGGTCTGCTAAGAACATCCAACAATGAGCCCTGAGATGAGGCATACCAGACTCTGGAATATTGCGACTCTAAGGTGCTGCCTGAGAGAAGCCCTGCCAACCACCCCAGACCATATACCATGAGTACATCCCTAAAATGAGCTCATTATTGTATTATTACATAAACTGATTGTGACCTTGAGCAATTCACTCAAATTCTCTGGGTCCCAGCTTCTTTACCCATAATTATTACTTTTTAAATGCAGATAAGAATATCTTCCCTAGCTACTAGGCAGGGGAGGCAGGCATTTGACTCACAGTTTTCCTTCCACCTCAGGTCCCAACACCATCTTGGACATTTTCAACAACCCTAGTTTCGGTTCCCCGACTTCCTCTTCTCAAATAACCTTCTCCTCAATGCCAGTAGCTTCAGCCAACACCTGAAACTGCTTCACTTCTGAAATTTTACACTCCCATATACTACTCTGGGTCACAATCTCTCCTACCCATCCAGGGTGCTGTTTCCTTTATTCTCTTGCTC
>NW_007884221.1:0-549 GCF_000696425.1 Galeopterus variegatus
TTTACTAGATTTCTATTAAGTCCCTGGAACTTTGCTTAGTCCTGGATGCATAGCAGAGACAGATGCTGACATCTGTACTCAAATGGAGGTATAGGGTACTCAGGGAATCTTACCTTAAACTCCAAATCTTACAATGCTTTTACCGGCAAGTAGGTTTCTGGATGTCCAGGTGGAAGAGAAGGAACGTTGGAAGACAAGGAGTGGGGTTTTGTGTGTTCTGGGAGCACGGAGAGACCAGCGTAGCTAAGATGGGGCTAACAGAGGGGGGAAGGAAGGGAGAGGGGGGTCCAGAGGAGCTGGCAGAAGTGGTAGAAAAGGAGGCTGAGGGGCACATAGCGCATGAACTTGTGGGTTCTCATGAGCACTGAGGTTCCACCTGAAGAGCGGTGGGAAATCTGTCACAGGCTTAAAGCACGGTTTGATCAGATTTATCTTTTGAAAAGTTTCTGAGGCAGAGGAGTGGGGGATGGGTGGCGAGCGTGGATGCTGAGGTTGAGCTGTCTTTCACTGTTAGAAGTGGGGATAAACTCTGGGCAGCTTTATAATGGG
>NW_007884222.1:0-549 GCF_000696425.1 Galeopterus variegatus
CAAGACCACCATCATTATATAAAAATTTAAAGTACTTCTTAGTGCTTAGAGTTTTCCTGTGTTTCTGTGCACCCACAAGAAAGCATTCTTCTCTGAACTTCGTGTATAACCTTAACCAAGATTAAACCACTGAGATGGTCTAAACAGATGCTGGCTCTTCTGTAAGTGCCAAAATTCAGCTTTACACTATTTCCACTTTTTATGTCTCTACTGTTTCAGTACCAGCCACCGAAGTGACGAAATAAAAGGATGCCATTTTTACATATGTACAAAACAACTCTATTTCAATGAATTCCCATCCTTCTGCCTCTTTTGTGCGAGCTTTTCACTGGTGCCAGTGAGAGCTTGGCTAGAGAAAGCCTGAAGGGATTGGCCTGTCACTGGAGAATGGAGAGGAAGGAGAGTTGAAAGTGGGATCATTATAATGCTTCCCATTAAAACATTTTTAGTGCTCACATTTCAGGCTTAACACAGTCTACCCAGTAAGTTGGCAATATCCCAGACCCAAGAACCAATAAGCTACTCAGTGCTTCCTGAGGCCTCTCAAGC
>NW_007884223.1:0-549 GCF_000696425.1 Galeopterus variegatus
AATTTTTTATATTGTCGTAGATTACAGATATCAAAGTTCCAAAATAACTGTTACTGTAAATGTGACAAAATATCACGCTCAGAGGCTAGATGCAAGCTGTTTAGGAAAATTTTTACTTCAATTGAGTCTGAGGTAAAAATTTATTTTGTCTTTTACTCATTTGTAAAATGTCTCTTAAGAAAGTATATACTGATTTCAATACATTTCGTTGAAAATTGATCTGCATTCAAAACTATTTATTTGAAAATGTACATTCAGGAACTATTTTTTGTATCTTAAGTTTGAATATAAATTTTAATTTGGTTGAAGACCTATACAAGTACAAAGTATAATTAAGTGTGCAAATATCTGAACAATATCAGAACGTTGTAACAAAAACTATTACTACTTTTGTTTACGTTTCAAATATGTGAAAAATAAAGTTGACCTAGGAAAATAATTTTTAGGGATCTGACAATGCTGCTTGGATATGATCAGTCATTTTGGGTACTTAGTCTTCTAGCCTCCTGGAGACCTCATTTCTAACTAACTACAGACAGCAAAACTGTT
>NW_007884224.1:0-549 GCF_000696425.1 Galeopterus variegatus
GGCCTGGCTGCCTGCCCCCTTTCAAAAACAGAACACTCAAAAGTCAAATGTTGGTAAAAAAAAGGAAGTCAGCTTTTTGCCAGGAATGTCAGTGACCTGAGGAGAGATGTTAGGCTAACCCTTCTCTCCAGTAAACCTAAGGGAAAATGGCCAGACTAAAGCCATCTTAAAGACTCAGATTTGCTGAGAGGTTTTTATTTTATTTTATTTTTATTTTAACTTCTCAATATACATTGTAGTTGATTTTCATGACCCTTTGAGAGGGGTTTTTAAAGAGAGGCTTGAGGGAATGGAACGTGGGAAATGAATAGCAGGAGGGAGGGGGGACATGCAAGGGGCCATGTGCAAATTCTCATCAAGGCTTCATCTGGTTTCTGCTCCTGTCTTTGCTGTTTTCTCAGGGTCTGAGTATTACATGCAAGTCTACTTCAGGCTGACTGGAAAACAACTTTACATTCATGTAAATAATGTCATCTTGCCCCATAGCTAAGGTTCAAAATATCAAATAACCATAGGAAAAGAGGGACCTCAGAGAAATGCACGCCAAGA
>NW_007884225.1:0-549 GCF_000696425.1 Galeopterus variegatus
GTCTGTACCAGCTCAGGTGCTGTGATGCTGGGGCCTGGAGAAGGTGGCTGCTGTCTGAGCCCTGGGGTCACTGTGGTTGGGCCCTCCATATCACACTTGCCCCGAGAAGTGCAGTCCAGAGCCACCCCACACTTTGCCTCTCATCTGGGAGTCTAGGACAAGAGGCTCCAGCTGCCCACTGCCCAGTGAGATGGCTCTGGGGCTGTCACGGCACACAGGGGGTGCAGGGTGGCCCCAGGCCAGGCCAGCAATGGACCTGAGTGTGGCCTCCGGGAACACGATGGTCTCGTCTCCAGAGGCCTCCCAGACAGGTGGTGCCCACGAAGGCTGCCAGGTGGCTGAGTGCCCAGGGGCCAGCCTCTGTGCCAGGGATGGGGGCAGAGCCCAAAGCTGTACCTGCCCACCTTCCGCCCCTCCCTCCGCCCCAGCCCAGGATGGATGGAGGCTCGTGCTCAGGGGAGGGTCAGACGCCCTCAGGGGGCCAGGCGGAGATTTAAGCACAGACTCTGTTGGGCGGAGAGAGTTAGGTGAGGATGAGGCCGGGGCTGC
>NW_007884226.1:0-549 GCF_000696425.1 Galeopterus variegatus
AAGTGGAAAGAAGAAAATAGCCATTGCCTATGGTCCTACCATCCAGACACGATCACCACCATCATACAGCCTACATTTGTCATGCAGGTGGTTCCTTTGGCTGTCTGTGGGTCACCCATGAGGTTTTGGGATAAACTGTATGTTACATAGTATGGGGTAAGAAGTAGGCCCTATAAGACCAAGATGGACAAGAGATGAGCAGCATGGGCGCCCATCATTCCAGCATTGCACAGGCAGGAGTGGGGTCACCTTGGCCCTCGTGAGTTTTCACTCTTATGGGATGGTGTGAGAGCAACCAAGTCAAGGCTATGGTCATCGGAAGTTTGGTACTAGAAGTCTGGGTTTGGTGCCAGCTCTTTGCATTACTTGCCTGCAAATGTCAGCTACCTAGGACCCCGCAACTTCAGACTCCATAGGAACTCATGGCCTCCTCCGTCTCGAGAAGGGAGCCAGTGGGCCTCTGGGAATCTGTGTTCAGGTGAGGCCCTTCTCACTGGGGGAGAAGGGGCCGAATCATCCTTCTGACACAAACCAAGATCCCTGCTGGGG
>NW_007884227.1:0-549 GCF_000696425.1 Galeopterus variegatus
AAAAAAAAAAAAAACTTGCAAAGTTTTGAGATATTTGTATAACAAATGCATTGACTGTCTTTAAGTGCCTGTCTCCAGCTGTCAGGCTATTGAGGCAGGGCTGCAAGTCCATGTTTAGTGAAGGGATTTCTTCTGTTGCTGCTCTAGACAACCTCCAAGGTTCTAGGTCTACTCGAAGACCCGATATTTACCATGGATATTTTCCTCTTTAATTCATGGTCTACTTGTGTGAAAGATTGGTTCTTAAAGTAAATTAGATAGCTTAGGAGAGCCCTGGGTCACCCTCCCTGTGACCCCTAGCTAGGGTAGTCAGATTAAACAAATACAATATGGGACATCCAGGAAAATCTGAATTCTTTTGAATTGCTTATGCATTGTAGATTGAGATAAAAGAAAAATGTAACGTATGATATATCCTATTGAAAAATCACTTGTTGTGTATCTGAAATAGCTGATAAGAATCTAAATTACATCCTTTTTCTCTGATTATACCCCTCTGATGATTTGGCTGTCCTGACCAGCTATTCGGTTTGCAGAATTTGCTTATGG
>NW_007884228.1:0-549 GCF_000696425.1 Galeopterus variegatus
CCTTTTGAACTGAGTTTAAAGTTTAACACTGACACCCTAGGTTTTTAGTTTACTTCATTAAAAAATCTTAAATGTAACAATAATTGGTAATATAATATTATATGCTAGCTACAATGATAGCTTGTTCAGTTTTCATACAATCATCATTACTAAAATATCTGTATTTAGTTCTAATCAAAGACAATCAGCATTCTTCACTCTTATAGTAAACAATTTATTTTTCATATAAAATATTTGTAAGTACAATCAGAATTCTTCACTCTTAGTTACAGTAAACATAATTTATTTTTTATATAACATATCTGTAAGTATTGGCAGCATGCACAGGCAGTATGCACTTTTTGTCACACATTCCCATAGTTAGTAAATAAAAATTGAATCAGATCTATGGAGCTCTACGTCATTTAGATTACTCAAGGTCAGAAAAATATTTTAAAGAAAACCATTGTTTCCATTTTTCTTATATTGATTAAGCACAGTCGTTCTAAATTAGCTTGTGTAAATGAGATCGTATTTTTCAAAACAATATTAAAATAAAACTTAATTCTT
>NW_007884229.1:0-549 GCF_000696425.1 Galeopterus variegatus
GCTGTTTTTGGCATTCTCCTTGGCACTGGTGGTATGCCTGGTTGTGGGGTGTGTCTGGTCCCCTTCTCCATGCCTTTGGTCCCTGATCAGGCCACAAGTCACTGGTGCCATGTGCCTGGTTGTGAGAGGTGTGTCTGGTCCCCTTCTCCATGCCTTGGGTCACTGGGTGAGACCCAAGGAGCTGGCTCGGTGTGCCTGGTTGTGGGAGGAGGGTCCGGTTCCCTTCTCCATGCCCCAGGATGGCCCTGAGGCACCGGCATGGTGTGCCTCATTGTGGGAGGGCGGTCTAGTCCCCTTATCCATGCCCTGGGTCCCTGGTTGGTCTCCAAGGCACTGGAACAGTGTTCCTGGTTGTGAGAGAGAGGTCTGTTCCCCTTCTCCATGCCTCAGGTCACTGGGCAGGCCATGAAGTACTGGCACAGTGTGCCTGGTTGTGGGAGGGTGGTATGGTCTCCTTCTTCATGCCCCATCTCCCCAGGCAGGCCCTGAGGCACTGGCGTGGTGTGCCTACTCGTGGGACAGAGGTCCAGTTCCCTTCTCCATGCTTCA
>NW_007884230.1:0-549 GCF_000696425.1 Galeopterus variegatus
GGAACATGAATGTCAAATGATACAAGACAACCATTAAGAATGCCATTGCATTTTATATATTGTATATAATGCACAAATGTGATATATATATATATATACTAATAGAAATATATGATTACTAGTATATTGTTACTAGTATATTGTTCTTATGGAGTAATGTTCACAATCTAATGCCATATTTTTTAAAATTACAAAACATTTTATTCGGTATTATCTTTATCTTTGTAAGAAAATTTTAGAAGGATTTGCACCAAAATTTTATCAGCAATTTATTTGGAGACACGGGGGAATTCTTACTTTCTTTTTATGCATTTGGCATTTACAATTCCACTTTTTTAACTTTCCAAGCACTGCTTCACTCTTCAGGAGGGTGAGATACACTGTCAACTCTGTCCCCAACGCCTAATGCCTTTGCCCCTCTGGCTTCTAACTTTTGACTTCAAGATTTCTGGAGATAGCTGTGAACTGGTGAGAGACTCACACTCCACGGGGATTAAGATGGCGACGGGTCTGGAGCGGCCGTGCCAGGAGACAGCGCGATCCTGAGAG
>NW_007884231.1:0-549 GCF_000696425.1 Galeopterus variegatus
GTATTCACAATAGCCAAGATTTGGAACCAACCTAAATATCCATCAGGGACAACTGGATAAGGAAAATGTGGTGTATATACACAATGGAACACTACTGAGCCACAAAAAAGAATGGAAGTCTGCCATTCACAGCAGCAAGAATGAGCTTGGAGAAAATCATGTACAAGTTTTTGAGTGGACGTATGTTTATTTCACTTGGGTTTACACCAAGAAATGAAATTTCTGGTCATATGGTAACTCTATGTTTAACCTTTTGAGGAAATACCAGATGGTTTTCCAAAATGACTGCACTATTTTAAATTCCCAGCAGTAGTGTATGAGGATTCTAATTTCTCCACAATCTTTTCAACACTTGTTATTGTCTGTCTTTTTGATTACAGCCATCCTAATAGGTGTAAAGTGGCATAGCGCTGTGTTTTTTGATTTGTCTTTCCCTGATGGCTAATGATATTAGCATCTCTTCATGCTTTTATTGGCAATTTGCACATCTTCTTTGGAGAAATGTCTGTTCAAGTCCTTTGCTCATTCTTTTACTGGATTATTTGTCTT
>NW_007884232.1:0-549 GCF_000696425.1 Galeopterus variegatus
AGGAGCGCTGGGGACTTGGGTGCACCAGGGCTGGGCCGTATAAGCCTTTGCAACTTAAATCACTTTGCAAACGCCCGAGGTCTGAAGCCTGGGGTGGGGGTGAGGAGGTCGGAGGGCCCGGGTCTCCCCAAACCCGGAGCTCCCCCACCCGGCTCCCGGCACCCACTGTGTGTGAGTTTCTCGCCAAGCATTGCCGGCTGTTCCCGGGAGGTGTTTTGCAAAGATCGAGGCTCTGCCTGAGCTCTCACTTTTTGGGGTGGGGGAAAGGCCATTGGGGTGTCCTCTAAGCCGCCGATTTTGAGGGAGATGCACCCTCGGGCAGGTTGCACGGGGTGCTGTTGGGGCAGTTGGGGGGCTTCTTTTCTTGAGGTGGGGAGAGTGCTCTAGCAATGGCCCGGGTTCCCCTCCCCCCCGGACACCGCGGGGTGGCCCGCGTTCCCGTCCCTTCGAGGCAGTCAAGGAAAGGCTGGCTTTGGGAGTGGGTGGGTGTAGGCCCGGGATCCTCTTATTTCCTCTGAAGGCCACGGAGACAGGGTTTGGAGCAAGTGG
>NW_007884233.1:0-549 GCF_000696425.1 Galeopterus variegatus
TATCATATTTCATCAGATATGCCACCTTATTAATCCCTAGTTTTTATTTCTTTTTTGTTATTTTTACATAGTGTCTCTTCAATCAAAGGAGGCCTTATGTTTTCTCCTTGAAGAGAAGCTCAGATGGGCATCGCTGTAGCAGGATGGGGCTACTGCAGGGTAGTTTGCCTGTTGCCTGCTGGGATTAATATTAAATAATGGAAGAAGGTTATAAGATCAAACGACCTGGCAGCTCTGATGTGATGGAATGATGTATGGGAATGTCAATAATTAAATATAATACAAAGGCCAGTTTGGGCAAAAAATCATCTGAGGTTAAGATTGATTCTAAAGAAATACTTTTTTTATGACTAGGAAGTCCATAAAGTTCACCATGTCCATATGAGCTAACATTGTAAATAAAGCGTGTGTGTGTCTGTCTTATACTAGATTTCTTTTCCTCTTAAACCCACATTTAATCACATTTGGTAATGATGCTTCATCACTGATGGGAAAATATAGGAAAATGGTCAGGGCCCCTCAGATGTTCAGAATCTTGCTGAGCATTTG
>NW_007884234.1:0-549 GCF_000696425.1 Galeopterus variegatus
ATTGTAGGACCATGGTGCAGTGAATGGATTAAAAATGGTGGTCATGGGCATGGTTTCTGCCGTGTGAGACCCCAGCACTGCCATAAAGCAACCACAA
This sequence comes from Galeopterus variegatus, assembly GCF_000696425.1. Taxonomy (NCBI): domain Eukaryota; kingdom Metazoa; phylum Chordata; class Mammalia; order Dermoptera; family Cynocephalidae; genus Galeopterus; species Galeopterus variegatus. Next base: position 98 of record NW_007884234.1, read on the forward strand.
AGACGACTAACCAGATGTACTCTCTGGACTTGGACTTCCTGCATCTGAAAGTGTAAGCAATCAATTTCATTTTCTTTATAAATTACCCATTTTTGAGTATTTTGTTACAAGCAACAGAAATGGACTAATATACCAACCCAAGTAGAAGCAGAAAGATATATGGCATACTCAAAAATGTAAAAGATTCAGGTGCTTCCCTCAATTATTTAAAGAATGCAGTTCCCATAAAAATTTTAATTGAGTATTATCATTCCTGCAAAAACCAGAAGTTCTGTGTCTGCTGCTGAACTGTCATAAACTGAACCAAGTGCAAACCAATCACAGTCTCTGTGTGAATGTGGTGTCTTTACTAGAGCAGACCAACACAGCCTCTTTGGTACTTGCTCTGCCTTGTAGATGTAGAGAATGTGCTCTTTTTGATACCAGTCAAAGAGGAACCAAAGCAGTCTACA
>NW_007884235.1:0-549 GCF_000696425.1 Galeopterus variegatus
ATCATGATGTGTCAATGTAGGTCCATCAATTGCAACGATGTCCCTCTGGCGGGGGTGTCGACAGTGGAGGAGCGGTGTGTGCATCAGGGGGCAGAGGGTATATGGAGCTCTCTACTTTCTGCTCAACTTTGCTGCACCTAAAGCTGCTCTAAGAAGATAAAGTCAATTTAAAAAATAGCAGGTTGAGATATTGTATTTCTTAAACCACACATTTCAATGTTAGTATGTATTGCTTAATACCCTGCTATAACATGTGAGAGAATTGGCATTTCCTTAGATGTTTCTTCAAGTTCTCACAAAATTCTTGTTACCTATGTTATTATGTTTACTTTGTTATACCTATGTCAAATTACTTCTGCTTTTTAAACATCTCTAAATAAATTAAATGCCCAGCACAGTGCTTTTAACATGCTTTCTACATCCCAAGTTCTGTCTTGTTTATTTCTTGTTTGGATGGATTTTGTTATTCACTAGAGGGTTTTATTTTCCTTGCTTGATTTCTTGCTTATTTTAATAGTAGGAGGTCAGATACTTCAGTCCTAACTTCTT
>NW_007884236.1:0-549 GCF_000696425.1 Galeopterus variegatus
AGTTTTTCCCTACAAATGACAACTGTCTGAGCATCCTTGACTGTGCTTCTCAGCTTAATGTCTGCCCCTGCTCATACTATTCTTTATTTGAAGGTCAAGCTGTTTGGGGTAAATATTTTGGGCAATAAAGTAAAACAAACATTAGCAGAAACCTTTCAAATATGAATTTAGTTCAGGGGTTGGCAAACTATGGCCTTCAGACAACCTCCAGCCTGCTGCCTGTCTCTGTAAATAAAGTTCTATTGGAACACAGTCATGCTCCTTTGTTTACATGTTGTGTATGGCTACCTTCAACTACAATGGCAAGGTTGAGTAGTTATGCAGAAACCGAGTGGCTCGTAAAACCTAAAATATTGACCACTGACCCTTTACACAAAAAGTTTGCTGACCCTTATTAGGACAATCACACTTGACACAACAAGAACGTTAAACAGACTAAGGCCTTTCATTTGTGATCATACAGAACTGCTCACTCCATTCTGTTTCTGTCTTGAAGATTCAAGTTCTTAGGGGCAGGCACTAGTTGTCAGAAATGAGTCTCCTGAGAAA
>NW_007884237.1:0-549 GCF_000696425.1 Galeopterus variegatus
ATAAAATGACCTTAAATTGGAGATTTGTTCATGTTGAACTATGTGAATAGTTAAAATTTATACACATTTTTTTAGGGTTGAATATCTAAATTTACAAATCTAAAGACATTTTAAAACTGTAACTTCTACACACCAATGCTCATTATAATTATAGTGTCAATAAGATATTTATCTCAGCACTGAAAATTGGTCTATTAAAAATTGTCTTATAAATGAAAGATCTTTAGTGGTGAGTGGCTTTAACATCTATTCAAAATCCCCAGCATAAGAAATCAAGGATGAAGAGACAAAAATAGAATGTGAATGCTATGACATGTTTAAAATCAGGGAAAGTAAAAATATTAGAATTTTTTAAATGCAAATATTTATTTCCAAAAGAAAAAATGTTTTATGAAAAATAGACATGCTATTATGTAGTATGTGTAGGGGTCTATTAATGCCTACTATTATCCAAAAAATATTGTATATTACCAACCATATCTGTAAAAGGCAATACTTTTTATGACTTTTTCTAAATTTGGTCATTGTTAACATGTGTTTCACATTTTT
>NW_007884238.1:0-549 GCF_000696425.1 Galeopterus variegatus
AGCTAAAAATAAATAAATAAATTCACTCACACACACACACACACACACACACACACAAAACAAAACAAAACAAAACAAAACAAAAAACCGGGGGTGGGGGGAGAAGATATAACAACTACAATTTTTTTGAAGGTGTTACAACAAGCAAACGGAAAGGACATTCTTGGGTGGGAGCGGGGAGACGGAGGAGGGAGGGAGGTTTCGGTGACGGGCCATAATAATGAACCACACTGTATATTGACAAAATAAAAAAAAATGGTAAAGTAAAAATAAAATGCCCTGTAATCTTTTGTTAAAAAAAAATTAATTTCTCCTTTCATTTTCTTTCCCTGGCAAGCACTGCTCTACTTATTTCTGTCAGTATAAATTAGTTTGAATTTTCTTGAATTTAATTTAAATGGAATATTATAACATTTATTCTTTTTTGTTTGCCTTCTCACTGAAAATTATCATTTGAGATTCATCCATGTTGCTTGTATTAATAGGTAGTCCTTGTTATTAGTAGGTAATATTTCAGTGTATGGATATACCATAATTTGTGTATCCATT
>NW_007884239.1:0-549 GCF_000696425.1 Galeopterus variegatus
AAAAGAAGAAATGATAGTAGAAATGAAATTAAAACCCTTGAATACTATAGCTTCTTGCTTATATGTGTTCTTATCAAAAGTAACATTGTGTTCATTAAAAACAATTTTTACTTCACATTCTGAACCAGTGAAAGAAAATTTGTCTTTCAACCGTTTTAATACAGATGAACCATATCTTGGAAAGAAATACTCACTTTTTTTCATATATTGCTTCCTCACTTGAATCATTGGTGGTCTAATTTTGCCTTAGGGAGAAAAATGTTTATATCATTTTGCTTAGCATAATTTGTCAATCGGAATAAGGCATGTTTCTATAAATTCACATTTAGGTAGTTGTTTTTCCTAAAGACCCATCATAGTGCATGAATATTCTATTCTTGGCCATAAAAAATTGAATATTCATTTAAAATCAAAGGATGTTAGTTTTAGAAGTCTGGCCACAGTTTTTGGTAATATTAACTACCTTTCTTTACATAAAGAAGAATTTTCCTTTTGGAAAAAGAGTGAGATGGCTGTCCGGAAGGCTGTCTCCTCTGGGAACAATGATAC
>NW_007884240.1:0-549 GCF_000696425.1 Galeopterus variegatus
GGACAGTGTGGGACTCTTCCTATTTGCCATGTTTACCTTCCAGCCCAGGTACATCACTGTTCTCATGGGCGACACCTCAACCTCTTTGTCTGTTCACATTCTCTGTACAGTTATGCTATTACAATTTTGGTGTAGGGCTGCTATTCTCTGCGAAGATAACATCTGCTGGCCTGTTATCCTAGTGACACTAATGCATTAATAGGGCAGTGCTCCTTTTTTATTATATCATTCAAATGCTTTGCTTAATGACACCACTACACTGATGCTGTGGGCATGCTCTTTTCTGACCTGTTCACATCCTTGGTCCGGTTATACCTCTAAGCTGATGATGTGGGGTTACTTTTCTGTGCCCCATTAACATCCTTGAGCAAGTTACCCCACTGAAGTTATTGCTGAAGGCTCTTTATGCCCTTTTCTCATCTCTATGCCCTGGGTCCTGTTTGTACTCTCCTCTTCTGCAAGATGCTGCAGTGCCCTGCTCTTTGCCTGGTTTACATTGCCTGTACACTTGCACAGCTACGGTGACACACTGATGGTTGCAGGCCTTAT
>NW_007884241.1:0-549 GCF_000696425.1 Galeopterus variegatus
GTTGGAGGGTGAGAGCTGGGGTTGACTGCAGATAGACACAAGGGAACTTCATACAAATGTTCTAAAACTAGATTTTGGGGAAGGTTGTACAATAGCATAAATTTACTAAAACTCATAAAACTTTACATTTTAAAAAGGTGGATTTTAATAATTCCATTTACAATAGCATCAGAAAGAATAAAATGCTTAGGAATAAATTTAACAAAGGAGGTGTAAGATTTGTACCTGAAAACTACAAAACATTACTGAAAGAAATGAAAAAACATCTAAAATAAATGGAGAGATACCTGTGTCCATGAATTAGAAAACTTAATATTGTTAAGATATCAATATTTCCCACATCTACAGAGTCCATCTGTATTAGTCTGTTTCTGTTGCTTATAACAAAATACCCAGAACTGGGTGATTTGCAAGAAAACAAAATTTATTTCTTACAGTTTTGGAGGCTGGGAAGACCAAAGTCCAGGGAACACATTTGGTGAAGGCCTTGGTGGTGACAACAGTGACCCAGGGATCTCACATGGCAGAAAATGATGGAGCAGAGAGAGA
>NW_007884242.1:0-549 GCF_000696425.1 Galeopterus variegatus
TAGCCAAGCAGACAAGGGGACAATGAATTAAGAGATGAATTCAGAGTAAGAGAGAAAGGCAGGTTTTGCCATCTCTTGCAGACCATTTTCAAGAATTTGATGCTTACTGTTAATATAATGAAAAAGAATAATAAAATTAGAATTATGAATAGGAAAATAGTCATTATGTGAAAGAACTAAATGGAAGGCAATGTTTTTAGTTGAAAAACAAAGAATGAAGTTATGATTATCAGCACTGATTCTCATGTCTTGAGACATTATAGTCTCCAGAGAATGTTTAAATAAATATGAAAGTCAACCTCAGAGATTCTGATTTAATTGGCCTGAGGCCTGGACATTTAAAATAATAATAAAAAAGAAATTCGTGTATGACTCAAGTGTGCAGACAAAGTTGTGAGTAAAGGGAATGTAGAGAGAAGAGGCTGGGGTATGGGAATTTTGAAGAAAACAGTCATTTCCACAGGGCTTCATTTAATAATTCCGGTGAGTTGTAGATAAGGTGTGAGTAGTGGAATAAAAAAGGATGAGGTGCCATATGAGGAATGATGA
>NW_007884243.1:0-549 GCF_000696425.1 Galeopterus variegatus
TCATGTAGGATAATGCATCTAGCTTTGGTCTTTTTGCTTAGAATTGCTTTGACTATTCAGGATCTTTTGTGGTTCCATAAACAATTTAGGATTGCTTTTCTATTTCTGTGAAGAATGTCATTGGTATTTTGATAAGGATTGCATTGAATCTGATCTGTAGATTGCTTTGGATAGTATCATCATTTTGACAATATTAATTCTACCAATCCATGAGCATGGAATGTCTTTGCATTTTTTTTGGTGTCCTCTTTAATTTTTTTCATCAGCGTTTTGTAGTTTTCATTGTAGAAATCTTTCACCTCCTTGGTTAAATTTATTCCTAGGTATTTTAATTTTTTTGTAGCCATTGTAAATTTATTTTATTCTCAGCTAGTTCTTTGTTGGTGTGTAGAAATGCTACTGATTTTTGTATGTTGATTTTGTATCTTGCAACTTTACTGAATGTGTTTATTAGTTCTAAGAGTGTTTTGGTGGAGTCTAGGTTTTTTTATATATAAGATTATGTTGTCTGCAAATGAAGACAATTTGACTTTCTCTTTGTGGATTTGG
>NW_007884244.1:0-549 GCF_000696425.1 Galeopterus variegatus
TTTTAGGAAAATACACACATGCATGCACGATTCAGGATAGTGCTTGCCTCTGGTACAGGGAAGCAGAGACACGGTATGATGGAAGAGCCCATCAGTAGGCATGCTACAGATCATTTATTCCGATTGCTATATAATGTTCTGGTTCTCATAGTTGGGTTCATGAGTTTATGTTATTACATAAATAATGCCTAAATACCTACATAGAAATACATATTCAAGTTACATTCATTATTCATAAATATACACATAGATATACATGCATGCATGCATATACATGTTTATAAAATAAGACACTGTGTTAGACATTGATAAAACTATAAAAAGAACACTGATTAATCCAATTCTTTAAACCAGAGATCAAAACGAAACAAAATCAAGTTATTTTTCTTTTTAATTAAAGTAATGCTTGGCTGAGCATAAAATACTGGATTATTCCTTTCTTGAGCAAACTGTAATGTTTCCTCACTGTCTTTTGGTACTGAATATTTCTGTGGAGAAGTCTAATGCCATCTTGGTTTTATTTCCCTTAAAAGTGAGTTCATCCTGGGC
>NW_007884245.1:0-549 GCF_000696425.1 Galeopterus variegatus
AGTTCTCCCTAACCTTGGGCCTGGCTACGCCCCCTACTTCGCCTTCCACTCTGTCATCCACCTCCCCTAGGCAGCACTGAAGGATAAGGAGAACTCTTTCCACATCACCCTTTCTGGCCAGCAGATGGATCTTTCCCAAGATTTCTCAGTCGGATCTGGTAGCTCGGCCGCAAGCCGATTCTCTTTCTCAACCAAACCGCGTCCCCGATCGCATACTTTGTCCGGGCTCCGCCCCCTACTTTTCCTTCCATACTGTCATCCACATCCCATAAGCCACACGGAATGATCAGCTCTACTATTCCCACATCACCCTTTGTGGCAGACTGATGGATCTTTTCCAGATGCCTGAGTCAGATCTGGTAGCTCGGCCGAAAGCTGATTCTCTTTCTCAACCGAACGGCGTCCCGATCACCTCCTTGGACCCTGATCCGCCCCCTATTTCTTGATCCACCCTGTCATCCACAACCACTACACCACACGGAAGGATGAGCTGTACTCTTTCCACATCACCCTTTCTGTCAGCCTGATGCCTTTTTCCCTGATGTCTGA
>NW_007884246.1:0-549 GCF_000696425.1 Galeopterus variegatus
TAATTTTGATGAAGTCCAATTTTTGATTTATTTCTATGGTTCATGCTTTTTCTATCCTCTCGAAGTGATCTACAGCTACGCCAACTTTATAACAGTTTTACTCCTACTTCTTTTCCTAGACAGTTACATTTTAGCTCTTACATTTAGGCCAATAATCCAATTCAAGCTAATTTTTGCATATAGAGTGAGGTAATAGTCAAACGTCAGGTTTTACTTAGGGATGACTGACTATTTTCAGCATCATTTGTCAAAAGCACTATACATTCCCCGTGAAAATGCCTTAGCGCTCTGATTAAAAATCAACTAACTGGTATGTGTCGTTCTATTTCTGGACTCCATAGTCTGCTGCATTTATCCATGTGTCAGTACTTACGCCACTGCTGTAGACTCTTGATTACTATGATTTACAGCACTTATCTCCTTCTTTAAACACACAGGCAACATGTTTTTGTGTCTACTGTGTGCACTATGTGCCTACTATGCACACCGTCATTCCCCTAGACCTCTAGATGCCCCTTTATTACTTTAATGCTTTTTTTTTTTTTTTTT
>NW_007884247.1:0-549 GCF_000696425.1 Galeopterus variegatus
ACACAGGTGAGAAACCATATGAATGTATTGAATGTGGAAAAAACTTTCATGAGAATTCAAAACTCAGTGAGCATCAGAGAATTCACACAGGTGAGAAACCATATGAATGTAGTGAATGTGGGAAAACCTTTCACAGGAAGTCACTCCTCAGTGGGCATCAGAGAATTCACACAGGTGAGAAACCATATGAATGTAGTGAATGTGGGAAAACCTTTCACAGGAAGTCACTCCTCAGTGGGCATCAGAGAATTCACACAGGTGAGAAACCATATAAATGTAGTGAATGTGGAAAAACCTTTCCTGAGAAGTCAGATCTCCACAAGCATCAGAGAATTCAAACAGGTGAGAAACCATATGAATGTAAAGAATGTAGAAAAACTTACTCCAGTAAATCATGCCTCAGTGTACATCAGGGAACTCACACAGGTGAGAAACCATATGAGTGTAGTACACTCACAATGTGGGAAAACCTTTCACAGAAAGTCAGTCCTCACCAGACATCAGAGAATTCACACAGGTAAGAAACCATATGAATGAAAAAAATGTTCA
>NW_007884248.1:0-549 GCF_000696425.1 Galeopterus variegatus
TTGGAGGCTGGGAAGTCCAAACTGCAGGGAACACATCTGGTGGAGGTGCTCTTCTGGGTGGCGACTCCCTACAGTGACACAGGGTATGACATGGTGAGAATTCCAGGAGTGAGAAAGCTAACCTTCTCACTTGCTCTCCTTGTAAAGCCATCAGAACCACACCTACAACAACCCATTAAACCATCCACTCACTACTCCGTGAATGCATTGGATCCTTTCGTGAGAGCATAGATGTAATGATCCAATCACCTCTTCAAGGCCCGACCTTCCAGCATCACATTGGCAGTTAAGTCCCAATGCCAGTTGGAGGAGGACATTCAAAACACAGTAGCATCTGTTGATTTTACTTTTACTTGTGAGTTGAGATTTTCCTGGTCATTAGTGTGTGCCTTAGTCCATTTTGTGCTGCTATAAATGGGTAATTTATTAAAAAACGAGATTTATTTTGCACAGTTCTGGAGGCTGGGAAGTCCAAGGTCAAGGCATCTGCAGGTTCACAGTCTGGTCAGGATTCAGGCTCTGCTTCCAAGATGGTACCTTGAACACTGA
>NW_007884249.1:0-549 GCF_000696425.1 Galeopterus variegatus
CTTTTTTTGTCTGACTTTTTTCTGTAGGCATAATTATTTTGAGATTCATCTATGTTGTTACATGTCTCAGTAATTCACTCTTTTTATTACTGAGTGGTATCCCATTGTATGAATATACCACAATTTGTTCATTCATTCTCCTGTCGACGGGCTTGGGGGTTGTTTCCAGTTCGGGGCTATTGCAAATGAAGGTGTTACGAACGTTCATCTACAAGTCTTTGTATAGACATATGCTTTTATTTCCTTTGGGTGAGTGCCCAGGAATCAAACAGCTGGATCACGTGGTTTGTTTATGTTGACTTTTAAAAGAAACTGCCAACTGTTTTCCAAAGTCGTTGTGCAAGCTTCCATTCCCAGTAGCATTGCATGAGATTTCTAGTTGCTTCACATCCTCACCAAAACTTGGTATGGTCAGTTTTTAAAATTTCAGCCATTCCATCCGTGTGTGTGTGTGTGTGTTGGTTTCTCATAATTTTAATTGGAATTTACTGGATGACTAATAACATAGAACATCTTTTCATGTGCTCACTTGCTATCCATATATTCTTT
>NW_007884250.1:0-549 GCF_000696425.1 Galeopterus variegatus
AATCTTTAACTTATGAAAAATAATTTTTCACCATCATGAACAGGAACCATTTCATAGAAGAGCCATCCATTCACGAATGAATGATTGAATGAACATAATTTCAGTTGCATGAGTGAAAAGTGGGATCATCATCATAGTCACTGTGATATTGCAAAAATATATATTTGGTCTTCCTCTCTGTGTCCTGACGTACACTTCCTAAAATCCATAAAATCTCCAAAATGATGAGTCATTTAGTATGCTAATGAGTTGACTCATGGCTGGCAGCCCTTAGGGTAGCTTCAGGGTGGGGGCTGATCACAGGAAAGACCAAGGTGGGACTTGCAGTCCCAACCCCCACTTCCAGGGAGGGGAGAGGGGCTGAAGGTTAAGCTGATCAGCAGTGGCCAATGATTTAATCACTCATATTCATTATGTCAATTATAGCAACTCTGCTCAAGTCATATTCCCACAATAGATTGTGAATATAGATGATAGATTATCTAGGAGAAAATAGATGATCTAAGAGAAAATAAATGACCTAAGAAGGGCCAGGGTTGAAAAAAAAAA
>NW_007884251.1:0-549 GCF_000696425.1 Galeopterus variegatus
GAGGGTTGCGATCCGTGGCCGGTCACGAAAAAAGACAAAAAGGAAAAAAAAAAAAAGAAAAATAGAAAGAGAAGGGAACACTTTCTAACTGATTCTAGGAGGGCAGTATTATACCAAAGCCAAAAACATCACATGACAATAAAACCAGATACCAACCCCTTATGAATAGAAGCAAAATCCTCAACTCTAGCACTCCAAAATCAGCACGATTTTAGAAATATTATGCACTGTGACCATTATTTATCCCAATAGTGTAAGGGTCATTTCACATACACGAATTAATCAATGCAATGAACAATATTAATAGAATAAAGGGAAACAAGCTCATGTGCATAACAATAGAAAAAATCATTTGTCAAAATCCAACACATTTCCAGTATAAAAACATTCAATAAAGTAGGAAAAAGGGGAAATTTTTCAACTTTATAAAGGACATCTATTAAAAACCCACCAATAACATTATATTTAATTGTGAAAGTTTGAAAGCGTTCACCTAAAATCAGGAAGAAGACAAGATATCTGCTCTCACCACTTCTAGTCAACATTGTA
>NW_007884252.1:0-549 GCF_000696425.1 Galeopterus variegatus
ATTGCTAACTTTAATCAGTGATTTTTTTACATTTAAATTAACATATTTTCTCTGATACTTTCACATTCTACAGCAATAGGCTTGATTACAGATATCCAAAAGCCTCTCTTGACTAGACAGAAACACAATACATATGTGATCCTCTTTTTCTTCTAGTTTGCACACAGTGCTAAAAAAAAACATGGGCTTGTAGTGTATTTCCTCCTTCAATTCATGTTCAAGTAAGGTAAATTTAAAATAAAGGTAAGAACTTCTTGTAAAATACCTATTATAGTTCTGGATGTGGGCATATGTGTCATGGGATTAGAAATCAACTTTCTCCAATCTGTGAACTGATTTTTAGAAAATATTACAGTACAGAAACTAAGACTTATTATTTCAGTCTTACGATTTAAAGTACTGTATGATTTAAAGGAGATATTTCTTCTTACTACAGAATGCCAAATAGCGTTCTAATTCCCCTCTGCCCTGTTTGGTCAAATCAAGTCGAGGATGACAGATTCAAAGCTTATGTGGTAAGGACCTCTACAACCTTTCTCCCCTAATACT
>NW_007884253.1:0-549 GCF_000696425.1 Galeopterus variegatus
TACTCACAAGAGCATTTTCCTGTTATTAAGCATTTTTATTTTACTTTTAAAATTAACTTTAGTAAGATATGATTTGTGTGCAGTACAGTTTGATAAGTTTTGAATAATGTGTACATCCTGTTGACAGCCACCATAATTAAGATATAGAACATTTTCATCACTCTTAAATGCTTCTCTTAAGCCTTTTTGTAGTCAATCTTCTATACAGCCTTTGACTCCTGCAATATCTGATCTACTTTCTATCACTGTAGATTAGTTTTGCCTGTTCTAGAATTGCAAATATGGAAAAATTGAGCAAATAGTACAGAGTTCCCATTATGCCCTTCACATACTTTCTCCTGTTAGTCATTAAGCATTTTTGATATATAATTTTTTTTGTGACCAGTAAGGGGATCACAACCCTTGGCTTGGTGTCAGCCGCACCGTGCTCAGCCAGTGAGCGCACCGGCCATCCCTATGTAGGATCCGAACCCGCAGTGGGAGCACCACTACGCTCCCAAGCACTGCACTCTCCCGAGTGTGCCACGGGGTCGGCCCTTGATATATAAT
>NW_007884254.1:0-549 GCF_000696425.1 Galeopterus variegatus
TATATTAAAAACATAAAATTTGGGTAAGAAATATAAAGGGAGTCAGATTTTCAAGAAACCTTGGAGAGTCTTAGAAACCTTAGAAACACTATTTTTCTTTTTTGTATTTTCGTTTTAACCTTTTGGGTGAGGATTTAATGATATCTCACTGTGGTTTTAATTTGCTTTTTCCTGATGACTAATAAGGCTGATCACATGCTTAGTGGTCATTTGGATGTCCTCTTTTTTAAAGTGTCTATTCAAACATTTTGTTTCTTTTCTATTATTATTATTATTATTTTATTATTATTTTTTGGCAGCTGACCGATATGGGGATCCAAACCCCTGACCTTGGTGTTATAAGGCTGTGCTCTAACCAATTGAACTAACTGCCAGCTTTATTTTCTATAACTGCCTTTTTGAACTGATTTATATGATTATATATTTTAGATAAGGGCCCTTTGCCAGATAGATAATACTGCAAATTTTTTCTCTGTGTGACTTATCTTTTTCATCTCTTAATGGTAGATGTTGATGAAAATTAAACTATATGAATCTTAATAAAATCCA
>NW_007884255.1:0-549 GCF_000696425.1 Galeopterus variegatus
TGATGGGCCATAATAATCATATACATTGTATATTGACAAAATAAAAATTTAACAAAAACAAACAAACAAACAAAAAAAAAAAACCAGCTCCATGAGGGCCAGGCCTTCTCTCACACAAATTCATTTTCCTGAAAATAAAAAACAGAGGGTAGTAACACCATGTGTGTAACTGTGACTCTGACAAACACTGTGTTTGTGACATTCACAAAGAGAATACACGGTAACCATTTGATGAATGATTGGATGAATAATGGATGGATGGACAGATAAAAAGATGGATAGAAGGCAGGATGGCTAGAAGCATGGCTTGATAGGCAGATGAATGAAGAAAGGACATGCATGCCACACACCTAACATCTAATCTCCACAGGCATCCTTCATTCAACACATATTACTTCAGTATCAGCTCCGTGCCAAACACTTCATTAAGTATTGCCACATAATAACTGCTCCTTTGACACTTTAAGTTTCCACCTATATATTTTTTAAAAAACACCCCCACATTCTTGTGTTTCCTGTTCCCAGTCTGATGTTCATGATCTTTCCTTT
>NW_007884256.1:0-549 GCF_000696425.1 Galeopterus variegatus
AGAATTATATGACCCAGTGAGCATCAAGAGTTTGGGCTTTTTTTCCTTCAGGAGGAGGGAGAATATGGTGGAGTTGGGGAGACAATTACGTTTTTAAGCCTGTCAGTTTTTCTCATTCATACTTGAGCTGCTACTCCATAGTCCAAGTGTGAGAAATGGGCTGAGAGCAAGAGAGCAGTAGCAAGGGACACAGGGAGACTTGCTATGAGAAGCTTGATGTCTTGGTGATGTTTTTAAAGATTAGGAGCAAGGAAGAGAGTGAAAGGCCAAAGATGGCCAAAAGATTGTCAGAATAGCAGTTCTTCATACTTCTTGCAGTTTATCTCCACACTTCCTGCAGTTTATCTCTAGCAACTTAATACTTCCATTTAAATATAGGCTAACATTTTAAATTAGACTCTCTTCAGTATCAAAAGGAAGGCAATGAGAAAGTTAGAGAGACATTGAATTTTCTGGGAAGTCCCCCTTTTCCACTCTGAACATTCCTCCCTCCAAATGTTGTCCTGTAAATTAACTGACTGGCTTGGTTAAAATGGCCACATTTAGTTA
>NW_007884257.1:0-549 GCF_000696425.1 Galeopterus variegatus
TTGGTCTCTGCTGGTGACTCTCCTTGTGTCAATGCACTCTAGTGGCAGGCAGACCATCTGCATGGTGGTTGTGATGTCTAGCCACTTCCATGGCAGTTGTGATTACTGTGGTGGCTGTGGTGGGCTACTCACATGGAGATGATGTTTTTGGCATGTTTCTTGGTGCTGGTGGTGCGCCTAGTTGTGGGTGAGGGTCTGGTCCCTGGCTTGATGCCCTGGGTGGGTCTCCAAGGTGCTGGTAGTGTGCCTGGTTGTGGGCAAGGGGTACTGTCTCCAGCTTGATGCCCTAGGCCCCCCGGGTGGGTCCCTGAGGTGCCGGTGGTGTGCCTGGATGTGCAAAGGGGTCCAGTCCTCAGCTACAAGCCATAGGTCCATGGGTGGACCCCAAGGTGCTGGCAGTGTGCATAGTTGTGGGTGGGTGGTTTGGTCCCTGGTTCCATGTCTCAGGTCCTGTGGTGGGCCCTGAGGCACTGGTGGTGTGCCTGGATTGGAACTAATTTTTTGTCCTTTGCTTACTTCTAAAATGGGGGAACTTCCTGTGAGAACCAG
>NW_007884258.1:0-549 GCF_000696425.1 Galeopterus variegatus
GTGTGTGTGTGTGTGTGTGTGTGTGTGTGTGTGTATTGAGAATATAAGAGAGGAAGTGGAATTGCTGGGTTGTAGGATATCTGGTATTCACTTTTAGTTGACAATACTGACAAATAAATTTCCAAAGTGGTTGTGTGTTCCCACCAGCAGTGCACGAGAGTTTTGGTTGCTCTGTGTCTATTGGAAGGCCCCTCTTTAGAGAAGATGTACTCGGGGCCAGTATGGGTCCCCTGGTCCCCATCTAGCTGCAGTGTTGCCATGCTCAGTGGGTTTGGGTGCCGGTGTTCCAACTCTCCCCTTGTCTGGACCCCATAGTGATGTAGAGCCAGTTCCCTGAAGGCACTGACCCCCAATCTTGTGTGTGGTGGGGCTAACCCAGCAGTGAGGGGAGGGGAGGGGCCCAGGAAGGGCAGAGAGGGCCTTGGGAGCTTGGTCTGACAGGGAGATTGGTGGCTTTTTAATTTCTTCTGTTTGAAAGCCTCCTGCTGAAGTATAAGAAGGAAAGCTACCCTGTCAGTCACTGGCTGCTGAGAGCCCTTTCACGGGAGT
>NW_007884259.1:0-549 GCF_000696425.1 Galeopterus variegatus
TCAGGAAAGTGAGCAGAGCTGGGAGGCTTGAGATGAGGAGGATTGCTGAGACAATTCTGGCACCTGGAAGCTCCAAATCACCCCCTTGCCGCCCACCTCCTGTCTTAAGCCACTGTTGCACTCCAGGTGTTACATGCAGGCACATGGGGCAAGGGTCTGTGAATGATCTCAAACCACTATACGCAAGCACTGTAGGAAAGGACTGTAAGAAAGGGAGAGAGGTGAGAAGCTCTGCGTCTCCTGCTCCTGAGCCCTATAGCATCAAGGCTGTTGTTACCAAACAAGGGGGTCCATCCCTCGGAAAGAGCAAGACCAGGATAGGAGGAAAAGGCTTTAATACTTGCAAGTAAGGAGAAAACTGGGGATCACTCCCAAAGCAGTGTTTCCCCAAACAAGGAAAAGGGGTTGTCTTGTATATCCGAAGTTCCCACCTAACTTCCCACCCAAGTTCTCTTCAAGGTCCTCTCATGTAAATGAAGGATATAAGTTTGTTCAATTTGGATTGGTTGACTATGGGACATAGTTCACTGGTCAATTCTGAAGCCAAAT
>NW_007884260.1:0-549 GCF_000696425.1 Galeopterus variegatus
CTGAATTAAACCCAGGTCCTTCTGATTCCAAAGTCTGTATCAGGTCTTCTGTCCTCGCTGGTGTTCTCTATGCCACCCCTGCTGCTTCCTTCCCCCTTTCACCTCCACTGGGGGCCCTCTGGTCCTCTTCCCAACCTCCTGGAACCCTTGCCTGGCCTCAGAGGAGAGGGTGCCCTTTCCTCTAAGCAGCCAGACTCAAACCCCAGGAGGCCAGAGCTGAAAGGCAAACTGGATTGGCTCCCCATGTGTTTCTGCACCACCATCATCTCCAGGACCAACCCTGCTCATTTTGGAACCTGGAGTCTCCTCTTCCTGAAATATCTACAACACCAAATGCCTGAATTTCTCTTCTTTATATTCCCTGCTACTTTCTCCCCTTTCTCCTCCTTCTTCTAATCTTTGCAGTGTATTCATTCACTCAACAAAGCTATATAGCATGCCTACCATGTGCCCCACTCTACCAAGCACTAGGGACACCAAGGGGAACAAAACACAGCATGGTGCCCGCCTCCTGGAGCTCACACTCCAGCCGGGGCAGATAGACAATAA
>NW_007884261.1:0-549 GCF_000696425.1 Galeopterus variegatus
GGAAGGCTTAGCAGGCTATGTGACACTGGTCTGGAACGAAGGCCACCCACATTTCCCTGTGCGACAAAAACTTCAACAAATCTTTTAGGCATTGTGATATTAACTTTCCCTTACAGATTTCACATATTGCGAGAACAGCACCAATTTTATTAATTAAAAAGATACACTCCAAGAGTTTTTAGCAAAATTTTATTAATAGCATTTAGTAGATTTAATTTAGTAAAATAAAATGTAATAGAGTACAGTAGAAAGTCATTGTCTGAGTTCTTAAAATTTTTGTGTCATTTTCCCTGAAAAAAAATTAAGAGTAAAGCAAGTCCACATACACATAATGGAATTAAAAGTTTTTAATACAGAAAAACTTAAAAGGCATCTCTGAGGAGTCAGATGTAAACATTATGAGCATATTTCAGAATTTGCATTTACTTTTTAAAAAAATAAATAACATATTCATATGTTTCATAAATCGACAGGAACAAAACTTTTTACCATGAAAACCTCCCTCCTGTTCCTGTCTCCCAGTTGCTAGTTTCCCTCCCCGGAGAAAGA
>NW_007884262.1:0-549 GCF_000696425.1 Galeopterus variegatus
GCACTATCCAGTGCGCCACCGGGCCAGCCCGTGATTTTTCTTCTTTAGCCTGTTGATAATGGTGGATTACACTGATTGAGTTTCAAATACTGAACTGGTCTTGCTCCTTTGAAATAAGCCCCACTTGGTCATGGTGTGTAATACTTTTTATATATTGCTGAATTTTACTTGCTAATATTTTGTTAAGAATATTTACATCTATATTATGAGAGATTGTCTCATCCATGCAAGAATTGAGAAGATACTGCTTTTCATCCTCTGTTCTGTGGTTCATTATATGCAACAGTGAGATGTAGAAGAAAGAAAATGGACTAAGGAGGTAGATAAATGTTGGCTCAAAACTGTCTCTGAAAACTCTAGGCAATTGAATATCAACTGCCTGCTAAACATCTTCACTTGAATGTCTAATCTCATTTTTATCATAAGTAAACAAAAGTTAATATGGGGTCCTGTGACCTTCTGGTTGACTAGCTAGGTGGCCTCTGCTCCTCTCAGCCTGGAGCTTGTGATATTTGGCAATGAGGGCAGTTCTCATTAAAAGAACAAGGG
>NW_007884263.1:0-549 GCF_000696425.1 Galeopterus variegatus
TCTTTTTTCACTGAATCCACACCACCTATTCAGGTCCAATGAATCCTGCGGAGCTGGTCTCTCCAGCAGCAGACTGATTACAAATCGTTCAAGGTGACTTCTTCCTCATAATTTGCCTTTCTCTAAGCAGCCATAGCAAGCTGTCACCCCATCCCCAGACATGCCAATCCTAGAATATGAGACATTCCTCAGTGTCTTCCTAGGCTTCTCTCGTTCTCCCTTCTGGACTCACACCTCTGACTGGATGTTGTAGTTTCTGGATGACTGAAAAATAGGAAAAGGAGACAGGAACTGGAAAAAGGGCAGAAGAGCAAGCTTAATGGTGCAGCCATCAGGAAAGGGCCTGTGCCTGGTCCTTGGAAGCCTAGAACCAGGATGCCCTACCTGCTTCCAGCAGAACAAAGAAAACATGGCAATAAATTCTGTGCCTAGGCAAGGCCAGTGACACAGGGATATGCATGCTGTCTCTGAATGTCCCACAAATACAGTATTTATTTATTTTGGTACTAATACTATAATTATTTGAATTCAAGTACAAAACATGAAAAT
>NW_007884264.1:0-549 GCF_000696425.1 Galeopterus variegatus
TCTTTCCTTCCTTCCTTTCTCTCTTAGCTCAAAGGTGGCTATTTAAATTTAAATATAAATTTATTACGATCTGATTATAGTGTTAATTTAAATTAGTATTATTTATTAACTAAATAATATTAGAAATTTATCTCCTCAGTGTTACAAGCCATATTTCAAATCCTCAATAGACACAGGTGGCAAGTGGTTAATGTATTGTACAATACAGATATAAAACATGTCCATCACTGCAGAAAGTTCTATTGGCTAGCATTATATCACAGAATGTTAAGAGCTACTCCTTTACTGATTGGGTAACAGGCTATGATCCTTTGTGGCTAGAAATATTTTTACAATCAGACCCTTCTCCAATTTTAAATTTAAGGTTTTTAATGACTTCCCAAACTTCTCCTTCGTTAACACTAAACTAATTGGTATCTTGTATTGATGATGTTAACCCAAATCCTCAACCTTGGTTGCACATTAGGATCAGTGGGGAGATTTTTAAATATGTAAATATCCAGACCACATGCTACATCACAGAAAAATAAAATAGAATAGCTAAGGAAT
>NW_007884265.1:0-549 GCF_000696425.1 Galeopterus variegatus
CTACCTAACAAAATGCATGTATGACTGATACTATGTTTGGGCATCTTTTTTCTTGATATTCCTCCATCATCCAGGTTCCCATAAGACTTTCTGTAGATTGCCCCAGAAAAGCTGAGCATTATTTCCTTGGCACCTTATAATTTTGTGCATATGCATTTTGTGTGTGTGTGTGTGTGTGTGTGTGTGTGTGTGACTGTATGTGTGTATACATACATATATAGTCAGGTAACATTGTTTTGATGTGATTATAAGTAGATACAAATTTGTGCAGCAATCTATAAAAATATCTGCATGTATATTTTATATGAGCACATATACACATATATGTATAAACATGTTTTATTTCTGACTTGTGAGCTTAATAATTTTCCATAAGTCTGCATTGCATATGTAAAGTCTCCTTCTGTTTACTCTAAGTGTCACTGTTGAAGAAGAACACAAGGAATTGGAAAGAAACTCCATGTTCATGGTTTGGAAAAATTAATACCGTGAAAATGACCATACTACCAAAAGTGATCTACAGATTCAATGCAATCCCTAACAAAATAC
>NW_007884266.1:0-549 GCF_000696425.1 Galeopterus variegatus
TATAATAGCCAATACATATGGAAACAACCTAAATGTCTATTGACAGACAGCTGGATAAGGAAAATGTGGTATATATACCCAATGGAATACTACTCAGTCATAAAAAGAATGAAATTCTGCCATTTGCTGCTACATTGATGAGCTTAAAGAAAATTATGTGAAATAAATCAGACACAGAAAGAGAAATACTACATGTTTTCACTCATAAGTGGGAGCGAAGGAAGGAAGGAAGGAAAGAAGGAGGGAGGGAGGGAGGGAGGAGAGAGAGAGAGAGAAAAAGAAAGGAAGAAAGGAAGAAAGAAAGGAAGGAAGGAAGGAAGGAAGGAAGGAAGGAAGGAAGGAAGGAAGAGAAAGAAAGAAAGAAAGAAAAGAAAGAAAGAGAGAAAGAAAGAAAGAGAGAGAAACACCAATTACAATAATACATTGAGTTTTCAGAAGGAGAGAACAGAACTATGTTTACTAGATGTGGGAAAGAGGGAGGAAGAGCGGGATTAGGAAGAAATTGGTTAATGGGCACAAATAATGATTATGTTTTGTAATGATGAATAT
>NW_007884267.1:0-549 GCF_000696425.1 Galeopterus variegatus
TTGTTGTTGTTATTCCTCCTTGATTATCTGATGAAGCGCAAGGGCAGTGTCTTATTTCATATTGTATCATTTGTCAATAGCATAGTGTTAAACATATAACAGATGATAAATAAATTTGTGCCATTGAATAAGTCACCAAAGCATTATATTTGTTAATCAGTTTAGGGTAAAAGAATCAGTCGAATTTGGCTGGATTCATATTTTAATTTGACAAACTATCTGTTCAACTAACTCATTTATACATAAATATTCAAAACTTTTTACAGGTATCCAACTGTCAACTTCAAGTAAAAAATAATATGTATTTTATAAAATACTTTACCGATAGTATTGTAATTGATATTTCAATTAATTTTAGACATAGACTATCCATCTTCTCTCTCAATGCAGCAAAATACATTTCAGATATGATTGTTCTTAAAACAGGTTTCCTTAATGTCCGAGGAGAATCACATCAGTCCTTTTTTTGCCCAAATTTTCTATCTGATTTCATTTTGACTAGTTTTCCATCATTGGTTCTTTTTACAGACAGTAGCATAGCTGCACTGG
>NW_007884268.1:0-549 GCF_000696425.1 Galeopterus variegatus
GGCTTCTGAAATTTTACCTGAAGTCTTCTAAAGATTTCTTCTTGGTTGCTTTTAAACCACCAGTTTGACAACAGGCAAATTTGTAATCAATGACCTGGTAGATGATCGGATTGTACATCGCTGCTGATTTTGCAAGTAGGGTTGGTACAACAGACAGCTGTATGGGGATGGAGTCTGGCCTTCCAAAAGCTGACCACACAGAGACCACTGCATAAGGAATCCAAGCAATCAGGAAGCCAGCACAAATCAGCATTGCCACCTGGTGAAGAAAGAAAGCAGAGAACAGAATCAACAGAACTGCGAAGGACAAGAGTCTGAAATAACGGGTGTGCAGGAGGAGCAGGTCACCTCTTCACACCGAGAGTCCATCTACGATTTTTCCATTTATCTTGTCCCTAGAAATCACTTCACACAGACTTCTGAGAAGTTCAGCCAGAAGTTGTTACCGTTCCTCATCCCATTTACCACATCCATTCTCCACTCTAGAATGTACCCAGAGACCCAAAGAATAGCCCTGAATAGCTGACAGATCATGCCTACACAGGGCAA
>NW_007884269.1:0-549 GCF_000696425.1 Galeopterus variegatus
TAGCTCCTGTAATAAAACAAACTTGGTTTTGGTGTGTTGTTTTTTTAATATGCTGCTTGTTATGATCGTTTCCTTAGCTGGGTTTTCTTATGTGTGCTGGTATTTCTATTTTGAATTTCATACTAATATTTGTAAGTGTTACTGAACTGTAGGGTTTTTAAATATATATTTTTATTGTGCTAAAACATATATAGCATAAGGATTGCCATTTTAAACACTTTTAAACATACGATTGTGTGGAATTAATTACATTCACAGTGCTGTGCAACCACTACCTCTATTTATTCCCCACACCTTTTTTGTCATCCTAAACATAAACTCTGTATCCATTGAACAATAATTTCTAATTGTTCTCCCTCCCCTCTGGTTATGGTGACCTCTAATTTACTTCTGTCTCAATTTTTTTCTTTTGTAATTAATTTTTTCTTAATTGACTCCTGATAATTGTATATATTTATGGAGTACAATATGATAGTTGGTGAATTTATACAATGTGCATGATTGTATCAGGGTATTTAGCATATCCATCACTTCAAATATTTGTCTCCC
>NW_007884271.1:0-549 GCF_000696425.1 Galeopterus variegatus
GTCTTAATCAACTACTTAATTGTCTGAAAAATGTATTACTACACCATATTTTCTTTCAGAAACAGGTTGGTGAGATGAAACTACAACTTGAAAATGTCATCAAGGAAAATGAAAGGTAAAGCAATTAGCTGTTGCTTCTTTCATTTATTGTTGTCTTAGGTAACTATTGTTATTTGATATTCAATACATATCATATACTGATTAAGAGTGTGAACTCCAGGGCCTGATTATCTGATTGACTCCTGGCTCCATTATTTACTAGCTGTGTGACCTTGGACAAGTTACTTAGCCTCTTTCTGTCTTAGATTCCTTACCTGTAAATTGGAGTTAATAACAGAACCTATTTTATAGGGCTAACTGTAAGGTATAAAGTAAGTGCTTGGAATAGGCTATGTAATGAACACCTAATAAATATTGATAATTAATAGTGTAGTGTATAATATATGTGTGTCTGTTGGGAAAAATACTGATAAAATGAAAACTTGTCAACCTACCACCAGCTTAAGAGCTAAAAAGTACCAATACTGGTGCATGTATTCATGTTCTCCT
>NW_007884272.1:0-549 GCF_000696425.1 Galeopterus variegatus
AACATTAAATGTTAGCAGAGAGCTAAATGTATAGGAATTCCTGTTCTAGTGTAGATTTTATAGATTTGCTACACCCTTCATAGAAAAACCGAAGATTAATTATCAGAAATGTTGGTAGTGACCTTGTATAACATGGTCTTACATTTAATTGTTATTGTTTCCAACCTAGTTTTAAGTAATTTAGTACATGTTGAAGATAGAGGATAAGCATTTTATAAATCAAATTATTGTTGATAGAATGTTAAGTCTATTGCAAATATACATTTTTAAAACTCCTATTCCAATAACGATGTAACACAGTATACTGGGCATGATTTCTAGATATTATTGGAATTGTAAAAAGCCTTGAAAGATTGCAAAGAGATTTCACAGGAAAAAGCAATGATATATGCACATTTAAAAATATTTTTGCAAAACGTTGTCTAGCTACTACATAAATATCAGGTAGAAATATCCTATTAAACATCTAAATAAATTCAAGGACGTAACAGTATGAAACACGTTTGCATTACACTGTACCTATTTCATAGTAGTAAAATGTAAATTTAG
>NW_007884273.1:0-549 GCF_000696425.1 Galeopterus variegatus
GAGGGGTCCAGTCCCCAACTCCATACCCCAGGTCCCTGGGTGGGCCCCAAAGCGCTGGCTCAGTGTGCCTGGTTGTGGGAGGGCAGTCTGGTCCCCTTCTCCTTGCCTCAGGTCCCCGGGCAGGCTCTAAGGTGCTGGCGTGGTGTGCCTGGTTGTGGAAGGGGGTCCAGTCCTCTTCTCCATGCTTCAGGTCCCCAGGCTGGCCCCGAGGCACTGGTGCAGTTTGCCTGGAAGTGGGAGTGGGGTCCGGTCCCCAGATCCAAGCCTCCAGTTCCCAGGCCGGCCCCAAGGTGCTGGTGGTGTGCCTGGGGCTGGAACTAATTTTTTGTCCTTTGCTTCTAACATGGGGGGAACTTCCTGTGGGAACCAGTGCTTGAGTTTATGGTTGTTTAAATTGCTACTTTGCTGCTGTTTCCCTAGGGAAGGCTTTTTGTGTAGCTTAGGGTTTAATGGTTGACCTTATAGGTACTTCTGGCTCTCCAGAGACCCGGTGGATCTGTGTTCTGTAGAATCTCTGACCTGGGCTTGAGTTTTTTCATCAAACTGCAC
>NW_007884274.1:0-549 GCF_000696425.1 Galeopterus variegatus
TACGTATTTTTCAAGAAAGTTCTATGGAGAAAATAAAGCAAAGGAAGGAAGGTGGCCAGAGAAGGGCTGTTTAAATGGTGCCATTTGAGCAAAAGCCTGAAAGAGATAGGACTGTTGTGCAGATACCAGAGGAACGCTCATTTCAGGCAGAAAAAACAATGGCCACAATGCTGTGGCATGTTTGAAATGTTTGAAGAACTGCAGCTAGTGTGGCTGGAGAGGGGTGAGTGGGGGCAGAACCCAAGGAAACAAGGTTAGAGAGTCAGTTCCAAATTGAATTATGTGAAAACTTGTAGACAGTGGTCAGAACTTCAACTTTAATCCTGATTGAAGTCACTAGAGAGTGTGGGCCACACATATGAAAGGATCTGACGAGTTTTATAATACTCTCTCCTACAACTGTGTTGAGAACAGACTGTTCAAGAGCGTATTCCTGTAGAAGAAGTGGAGCAACAGCCTATAAAAATCCACTGGGTGAACCAAGCCAGAGGTGATGGTGGCTTAGTTCAGGATTGTAGTGTCAAGGTGTGTTACGACATGGAAGATCCA
>NW_007884275.1:0-549 GCF_000696425.1 Galeopterus variegatus
TTGGTTATATCACAGTTTGTTTATCCATTCATCTGTTGATGGACATTTGGGTTGTTTCCAGTTTGGGGCAATAATAAATAAAGCTGCTATGGATATTTATTTATGGGTCTTTCTATGGAAATCTGCTTTTCTTTCTTTCTTTGGTCAAATACCTAGGAGTGGAATTCCTGGATTGTAATGTATATATTTAGCTTTGTAAGGTTTGAATTTAGATTTAAACTTCACTGATATTTTTTGGTTTTTGTTTTTTTCTGGCAGTTGGCCAGTATGGGTATCTGAACCCTTGACCTTGGTGTTGCCTTTCTAAAGATAACACCATTTATTTTCATGGATTTTTATAGATTATATTTGACTTTTGGCATACATGATTAAGTTATCTGCAAATAAAGACATTTGTGTTTCTTCATTTTTTCCCCACCCCCTCTTCATTTTTAACCTGCATGCTTTTATTGATTTTTTTGCTTTATTACACTGCCTAGGACCTCCAATCCAATATTCACTAGAAGTGGTCTGAGGGTATATCCTTTTCTTGTTCCTGATCACAGGCAG
>NW_007884276.1:0-549 GCF_000696425.1 Galeopterus variegatus
GCTCCTCGCTCAGCCAGTGAGCGGCCGGTCTGCATGTGGGATCCGAACCCTCAGCAGGAGCACCGCTGCGCTTCCCAAGCGGCGCACTGTAGCAGTGCGCCACCGGGCCGGCCCTCCATTGTCTTTTTCTAATGCAACAGTAAAACCCAGCAACAGCCATCTAATTCCATGGTCCTTATAACCCCTACTTCCTCCACACTTCTGAAATGCCTGAGAAAACAGTACGCTTCATGCCTTCCCTTCCACTGCTATCCTGCGCTCCTTCACAGCTGGTGACAGCTGCACTGCCACAGGGTGGGCTCTCGGTACTCCACCCGCAGAGCACCCTCCAAAGCCCCACTGTAGAGCTGCCTCCTAGGGCCACTTCTAGTGCCAAGTCCTGGGTTGGGTTTCCTGGAAACAGACTCTGAGATGGAGGTTTGTATGTAGCAGGTTTATTGGGGTGTGCTCCTGGAGCAGCACCTGTAAGGAACTGAGAAAAGCCTGATTGGGGAGAAAAATCAGTTGCAAAGGAGACCTCAGCTGATCCCGCAGGGAGCTCTGCAAGTG
>NW_007884277.1:0-549 GCF_000696425.1 Galeopterus variegatus
ACCTTACCCAGTCAACCAATAATTTCCAAATGACTAATAAAGATATTACAAAATTATGTATGAGGAAAACGGTTATTCAAAGTGCAAGACAGAACAATGGAATTTAACATAATAGCACAGAAAGCACACTGTTTTGGTTTCAGATTCCATATTGCAAATGACCTTTAAGAAAAACTATTTATCAAATTTTGATGTAGAATCAAAATATATTCAAAATTATCTGAAAAGGTGAACGTGGATTTTCTACATGTCTTCAACCAAAACTACATGTCACTACAGATTGGATGGAGAAGCAAATATGAGAATATAGCTTCTTCTATTAAGCTAAAAACAACAAATATAACACAATGCTACTCTTTGCATTATATATTTTTGTTTGGGAAAATACAGTATTTTCCCTTAAAAGTGCTTTAGGCTTATTATCTTAATTTTAAATGAAACAATACACACATTTAAAATTTCTCCCATTTAATTCATATTATAGTAACCTATGTAGACAAAAGCTTTTTGGGGTCCTCAAAAATTTTTAGGAGTATTCAAGGAAACTGA
>NW_007884278.1:0-549 GCF_000696425.1 Galeopterus variegatus
ATGCTCAATAGAGAGGGGTTATGTAACTCTGATGGCCAGGCATGCTCAGTAAAGTGTTTATCCCCAGAAAGACCTTCTACTAGAGGTGCTAGAGAGCACAGGATGTTCCTGAATATGCTTTGTGCTTGTGGTAGGATTCAACCAGTGGACGTGCTCCAGGAGGGGACCAAATGAGCATGTGCAAGACCACTCCCATAACTGAATATTCATTAGGTGGCAAAACTCTAAAAGATGAATCCCAGCAGTAGGTGGGGCTGTTGCTCAGTCTCCTGGAGCCAACCTGCACCCTTCTTGTGGTGTGTGTATTTCTTTTTGTATCAAACTTGCTTTTAGCAAGCAGCTGCTCACTCTCTTGGGCCAGCCTGGACTCTGTACTAAACTTTAAGTATGTGTTTCTTACTTTCGTGTTAAACTTGGTGTGGGCCTAGCTCCGCCTCTGGAGCTATGCCACATTCTCTCCATGAAATCTGCATCTCTTATTCGTTATTTTAAACCTGTTCTCACTTTCTACTGTGACTCTGCTCTTGAATTCTTTCCTGTGGCAGAGTC
>NW_007884279.1:0-549 GCF_000696425.1 Galeopterus variegatus
CTTACACCAAGGACACCATCAGCTTCCCTGGTTTTGAGGCCTTTAGACTTGGACTGAGCCAGACTACTGGCATCTGGTTTGCAGATGGCCTATTGTGAGACTTCTCTTCACAGTCACGTGAGTTAATTCCCCCAATAAATCCCCTCTCATGTATTTATAACATATCCTATTGATTCTGTCTTTCTGGAGAACTCTGACGAATACAGATTTTGGTACCAGGAGTGGGTGACCTTGTGATCAGGTTTCTGGCACAGAACATGTGAACCTGTGAGCCCTGCCCACCCAACCCAGTGGGCTGCTGGGAGTAAGTGCCTTTATGTCCCACCCTGACCCCAAACCAAGGTGAACCCAGCTTGGAGAAATATTGGGAACCCATGATTGCGGGGAGGGGAAAATGTCCAGGGTCACTATCTAGCATCCAAGTGAGTATCAGGCTCTGTCTTCCCCACCCAGTCTCACTGGATTTGAACATACTGCCTGGCTTCAGGGTGGCCCAGGTCCTGGCTTCCCATCTAATTCACGACTGACTCCATCCCCTGTGTCCTGCAT
>NW_007884280.1:0-549 GCF_000696425.1 Galeopterus variegatus
ACCCGCGGCGGGAGCGTCGCTACGCTCCCAGCGCCGCACTCTCCCGAGTGCGCCACGGGCTCAGCTCAGGGAACAGTTTTTAAAAGGTTGAATCTAGCAATAAGGGCATCATGGTTCCAACTTTATTCAGATTTTCTGAAAGAGACTAAAACGGATCAGTCTCCCCTGAGGCCTTCTGGGATTATTCAAACCTAGATGCATACCCATAGGGCAGTGGCAATAGAGTGGTAAATTCAAGTCTTTGTTTCAGTAAATTTTTTTTCACTGTATTTTTTAAATGGTTGTTTGATTTGCTCTTTATCTTCCTGAAGCACAGCAGTTATTCATTCATCTGTTGAATCTTTGGTGTCTGTCCTGTATGTGGATATTATTTTCTCTGTTGGATTTTCTTTGTGCTTTTCTTCTGCCTTCTATGTGATTTTTTTATAGTCCATATATTTGCATATAGTTAATATATTTTCTGCAGTGTTGATTCTAACCTTGACTGTTTAAAAATTTTTTTAAGTTTTATAATGGTATTTTTCTCCTGTTTCTTTTATTTAGCTTGAC
>NW_007884281.1:0-549 GCF_000696425.1 Galeopterus variegatus
CTTTTTTGTCTTTTTTACTGACCGGTAACGGGATCGCAACCCTCGGTGTCGCACCCGCACCTCGCTCAACCAGTAAGCGGGAACCAGTCTCCACATGGGATCCGAACCCTCGGCAGGAGCGCCGCTGCACTCCCAAGCGGCGCACTCTCCAGTGCGCCACCGGGCCGGCCCAAAAGTTCTGTAGCTTTAATCATAGGATGTAATAATTAAAGCTCAGCTACCACCTTTGCTGTGAAAAGTAATAACATGCCTTTATTACAATTAGATTAATAATGGCTAAATTGTTTCACTAAGTTTTTCCTTAGTATTTCATTTATTAATCTAAATTAAATTAATCTAAAGCCAAGCTTCTGGACTCCCAATCTACTGTTTCTTACACATTGTTTCAAGCCACTCAGTGTTGAGTTTTTGCATAACTCATTTTTAACTCTAAATTATGTAACTACCTGGGAATGTCAAGTTTAGTGTCAACTTCTCTTGCTTTCCAGTGGATTATTTGAACATTTTTTTTTAGAATTCCATTTTGATGGGTTGATTTATAGCATTTTT
>NW_007884282.1:0-549 GCF_000696425.1 Galeopterus variegatus
CACTGGCATTTAGTGAGTAGAGGCCAGTGATGCTGGTAAATATCCTACAATGCAGAGGACAATCCCACAACAAAGAATTACCCAGCCCAAAAATCAATAGAGCAACATAAAGAAACCCTGTTCTAGAGTATTGGAAATGGTGAACATGTAAGTTAAGGAAAGGAGATTTGGTTTTTGTTTTCCTATTTTCTTATCTTTGCATTTTTATAATCAATCTATGACCTCTCACAAAACCTGGGGATGGTTTATTTCATTTGTCAGCTTGACTGGGTCATGGGGTGCCCAGATATTTGGTAAAACATTATTCTGGGTTTATCTGTGAGGGGGTTTCTGGATAGAATTAATATTGCAATTAGACTGAGTAAAGAAGATTGCTTTCCAAAATGTAAGTGGACCACATCCAATCTGTTAAAGATCTTACCCGAATAGAACAAAGGAGTAAGGAAGAATTCTTTCTCTCTGACCATCTTTAAACTGGGTCATGGATCTTTTCCTGCCTTCAGATTTGGAGTCTGACTGGAACTTACACTATTGACTCTCCTGGTTCTC
>NW_007884283.1:0-549 GCF_000696425.1 Galeopterus variegatus
AGTTGGAAGACTCCCATCTCCCATTTTAAAAGTTACCATAAAGCTGCTGTAATCAAAACAGAGAAACACATAGATGTATGGAATAGAATTGAGTATTCATAAATAAATCCTGACATTTATGGCCATTTAATTTTAAACAAGGGTATCAAGACAATTTGATGGGTAAAGGATGTCATTTTCAAAACATGTGCTGGGACAACTGGATATCCCTATGCAAAGTAATGGAGGTTAATTGTTACATATCACCATATACAAAAACTTATTCAAATGGAATCACAGACCTATATGTAAAATCACAGACCTATAAGTAAAAGTGAGCACTATAAAACTCTTAGAAGAAAATAAAGGAACATGTCTTTGTGACCTTGGATTAGGTGATAGTTTCTTAAATATGATACCAAAAGTACAAGTGAGAAAAAAAAAATAGATAAGTCTGATCATGAAATGTAAAACTTTTTTGGCCACCAAAAAGAAAGTGAAAAGATAAGCCATAATATGGGGGAAAATATTTAAAAATCATATACCTAATAATTTGTATATAAAATTTAA
>NW_007884284.1:0-549 GCF_000696425.1 Galeopterus variegatus
GGAAGACTAAGAAACTGACTTAGTTTAGAGGAAACAAGGAGACGACTAAATGCAGTGAGTTATTCTTGATTGAATCTCGGGAGAGCAAAAGGAGGTCGAAGAAGAAATATTGAAATCCAAATAAAGTTGAAGTTTAGTTAACAGTAAAAAAGAAAAAAAAATGATCACGAGTATTTAATTAATTTTGTTTCTTCTGCTCAGTGGTGGGGGAGAAAAGCCCCACCAGCCACAGGTGCTTTGGAGGTGATTCTGGAACCACAGGTGAACTTGTGGTGTCCTTGCAGGCTGCTGTGGCCTCCCACTCATCTCTGTTGCCATGGCCTGACCTCCAGAAAAGTGGTCCTCATGGTGGGTGAGGCACTAGGCGCCTTGAAGGCAATTTCCAACCCCCTGATGGATGGGTTTCAATGTCTGTCGTGTGACATACCACAGGACTTCCCCTCTTCTCCTGTCAGCAATCTTCTGCTCCCAGAACAATCTGAGAACACAGGTAAAAAGGATTTAATTAATGCACAGGGCCGGAGGGAGTTAAATATCCTTAAGACTTTT
>NW_007884285.1:0-549 GCF_000696425.1 Galeopterus variegatus
GCTAAATAAATTATGACATATGCATGCAAGGGAATTTATGCAAAACAACGAAGAGACTCCTTGTGTACTGACACTGAAAGTTCTCTAGGGTATATGCTTTATACACGTAGGTAGCTGTGTGTGTATGTTACGTGTGTGTGCAGATACACATATGCACACATTCTACATCTGCTTGTATAATACATAAAATATCTCTGGAAGACAGGGGTGGGAAGGATTTTTCTTTCACTGCCTGCTTCAGTCTCTTGCTTAGAGATTCGTGTCACTCTGCTCACCCAACATGGCCCCACTTCCCCGGCTGAGGCATTCCCCTCTGAGGGAAGGTCTTTGCTGTCCACTGGTCACAAAGATGTTGGGTGGGAATGGCAGATAGCATGAGATTGGGATTAGTTGCCTCAGCACAGCCAGCAGGCATGGCCCCCAACTCCTCTGTGTCCGTAAATGATGATGTTCCAGAGGGTTCCACCCACTGCTTCTGCCTCTCTCATTCCACACACCCACTCGGAGGCTTCCCATCACCTGCGTGGCTCCAAATGTCATTGACTATGC
>NW_007884286.1:0-549 GCF_000696425.1 Galeopterus variegatus
AATTCTCTCTAGGTCCATCCATGCTGTTGCAAATGGCAGTATTTCATTCTTTTATAGCAGAGTAGTATTCCATCATGTAGATATACCACATTTTCCATATCCACTCCTCTGATGATGGACATTTGGGCTGGTTCCAACTCTAAACTATTGTAAATAGTGCTGCAATGAACATTGGACACAGGTATACATTTGACTTGATGATTTCCATTCCTCTGGGTATATTTCCAGTGGTGGGATAGCTGGGTCATATGGTAGATCTATCTGCAATAGTTTGAGGAACCTCCATACCATAGAAATAATTAAACTTTAAGAAATTATAGAGGAAATAATTGAAGGTGCCTACTTATAACCACTACAATGCATATAATAATAATAATAAAAGACAATAGCAGATGTTGATGAAGATTTGGAGATATTGGTTGGAACCCTCATACACTGATAACAGGAATGTAAAAATGAATCAGCCTTTTTGGAAACAGTTTGTCACTTTCTCAAAAGGCTGTACACAGAGTTACCATATGACCCAGTAATTCCACTCTTAGGTATACA
>NW_007884287.1:0-549 GCF_000696425.1 Galeopterus variegatus
GTATATAATTTACATATCATAAATTAGTATATATAATTATATATAAATTCATGTTAAATAAAAAAACATCTATTTCTTTTTTTATGCTTTTATGTTTTTTATCTAGAATAGGGGTTGAGTTTTGTCAAAGGCTTTTCAACATTCGCAGAAATAATCATAAGATTTTTCTTCTTAAAACTTTATATGGCTTATTACATTAATGAATCTCCTCACTTTGAATCTACCTGGGATTTCTAGGATGAATCCCATCTGGCCCTGGTACATTATATTATAAATGTGTTGTTGGATTCAGTCCACGAACAGTTTATTCAGGATTTTTGTGTCAATATCAGTTATATTGGTTTGTAATTTTTTTCTTTTGTATTGTTTTTATTAGGGTTAAATATTAATAGTTTACTTATAAAAATAAAATGAAGTTTTCCGTTTATTTATATCCTTTGAAACAATTTATATATCATTAGAACTATCTAGACTTTAAGGATTAGATATAATTTCCCTGTGAAACCATCTGGGCCCAGTGTTTTCTTGTGGGGTCATTTCTCTACAACT
>NW_007884288.1:0-549 GCF_000696425.1 Galeopterus variegatus
TATAAACCAATATTATTAACTCAATTTAACATTAGGGTTCCCTCAGGGTCATACAGTTCTACGGATTTTGTCAAATGGATAATGCCATATATTCACCTTTATAGTTGCACAGTTAAGGCAAAAGCAATTGTCAGAATCCTGCTGATGTAGCCAATTGTATTGTCAGGGCTAGGGTTCACAGACCCTCCATATCCATTATACAGACTGGGTCACAAACCCCTCATATGCCAGGCTGGGTCACCAGACCCGTCATATGCCTGTCTGGGTCACCAGACCCCTCACATGCAGGTCCATGAGCTAGGTAATTGGGAAAGATCTTGGGAGCCACTGGCAGGTGACATGAGCTCAGTCCTCAGCTTCCTCAGCAACAGCAGCAGCTTACAGTAGCCTCCAGCAGCAGTGGCAGTGGCCTCCCAGACCATCCCAGGGGGGCTGGCAGCAAAAGCTTGCAGCAACAGCCTCCAGCAGCAGTAGTGGCCTCCCCATGGGTGACCAGGGGCATCCCAGGGGTGGGATGCACTGTGGATCAGAGCCATTCATCCTTTATAC
>NW_007884289.1:0-549 GCF_000696425.1 Galeopterus variegatus
GTTACGATATACAATCTTGAATGAACTCCATAAGACTGATCCAAATCAACTTCCTTATCATTGCCTATATAATAAACAGTGCAATGCACTCGATTTGGGGGAAAAAAAAGGCATCTAAAAGGACGTAAACTCAGTGTTAAGCATGGACTCATAGAGGGCCTGAATGGCTGCTTGGTCCTTTCTGAGTTTTTTTTTAAGGCTTTCATTGTTAAAATCTCTGCACTCCGTAACTCATCATGGTGCAGACAAAATGATCCAAATTATGAAAAAATATTGGTGGGGTGACTGTTCCAAAATTAGTAAAATGGTTTATAACCAACATTTGGTTTGTCAAACTCATAATCCTAGGAAGACAATAAAAACTTCAAGTGGTGTATTTCCACCATCTGATGGGCCATTTGAACATTTACAGATGGACTTCACTCAGTTGCCACCCTCTATGGGGTTTCAGTACGTTCTTGTAATAGTTTTCATGTTTTCTGGTTGGGTAGAGGCTGTGATAGTAGCTAAGAAATTGTTAGAAAATGTGTTTTCTTTGTCAGGCATCCC
>NW_007884290.1:0-549 GCF_000696425.1 Galeopterus variegatus
TATAAAAGATTCTATGACTCTAGTAGCATTCTCCATCTTAAATCTATTTTCTTGATCATATTATCACAATTGTTGGTAAGTCCATGTTTGACAACTCCAATATCTGAATCTCAAGTGGGTTGGTTGTTTTGCTTGTTTTTTGTATTGGTTTTGATCATTTGGTCTTGTCTCTTTGCATGCCTGGTAATGTCTTATTGTGTACAAAAAATTGTGATGACTCTGAAAGATGACATCTTTCTCAAAAGAAAAGTTACTTTGCTTCTGGCAGGTGGTGGCAATAGAGGCAAATTGCTTGGGTCCAATATGGGATTAAGGTGACGCAAGGATCTATTTGGTTTGCCCTTACTCCAAGGGAGTAACCCTTCAGGAGTCTCAATTGAAAGCCTTGTTTATCAAGGTTCCCTCATAGGCCACGCATTCCAGTTTTTGCCTCTTTAGTATTGGGAGGTTGTCAAAAGCTCTGCCTAATGTCTTCCCTTCTCTGCTACCCCTTCTCTGCTTGGCTTCTCTGCCTCTCACCCCACTCAGCTTAGGTATAAGCAAATGCCT
>NW_007884291.1:0-549 GCF_000696425.1 Galeopterus variegatus
ATGGCTACATACCACCAACCCCTCCAGACTACTTCTCAAATATTTTGAATTCCACAAAGACCAAAGCCTTCGGCCAACCTCTTCTAACTCTACTCCATTTTTAGACCTGAATATATACTAATAAAGTAAGTTTGAACCGGGACTTCTGAATAACACATAGTTAAGCAATTCAAAGTGACATGAGACTTACCCCCAAATTATGTGTAGGCCTGCCTCTCAGCCTTTAGAACTGGTAGCTGGGAAGTGCATCGCTGTATTTTTACTGTCTCATATTTGGTTGGAAAAGACTAAGGTTAAGGAGACCCGACCAACTAATAGTTAGACTTTTTTTAACCTGACGTCCATGAAAAAACTTCTGTTGATCTGTGAAGTCTCAGAAATGACACGTAAATTTTTACCTTATGTGTATCTGTGCATTTTGCTGGTACATAATGTGCATGATTTTACCAGATTCTCAAAGAGGTCCATGAAACTAAAGATGTTGAAAGTGATAGGTAAGGCTATTAAATTATCTTGTGGAAAAGGTAAATGGTTCCACTTAATCTTTTT
>NW_007884292.1:0-549 GCF_000696425.1 Galeopterus variegatus
ACAGACACACCCCAAAAGACTGCTCTACCGGTTTCTAGGTACGCCTTAATCTAATCAAGTCGACACCTAGAATTAACCACCACAACTTCTTAAGGAACACTTGTAAACAAAAGGGTACACCTTAAAATGAGTACGGTGAATGCAGGTAGAAGAGAACGTACAGAGGAATAAATAAATCGAGAGACAGGCCCTGCCATGAACAGAAAGGCAGAAAGGCGCGATCTCCTGGATTCTTTGCTCTTGAGGTAAAAACACCACCACCACATTTAATTGTAAATGCATGCAGTCCAGTCAAATCCTAATTATATATATGTTGAACCTCTTAAAAAGGTTTCATCTGAAACAATTGGTTTATGAAAGTAGACAGGACAGGTCAAAGACTGAGGGTCATCGTGGTGGCCTGGACTCAAGTGCTAAGGAAACAATACTACCCCTATCCCCCAGCACCACAAGATGTCCCGATCCCCCAAACCTGTGATTGTGTTACGTGGAAAAAGGGACTTTGCAGGTGTGATTAAGGATTTTGAGATGCAGAGATTACCCTGGATT
>NW_007884293.1:0-549 GCF_000696425.1 Galeopterus variegatus
GTGTCCACCTTCCTTCCCTGTGGTTCTTTAGCATGGGGCTGCTTGCTGTTTTCAAGGCTCTCAGGCCTCTGTATTTGCTGCTTTCTCTTCCTGGTGCTCTTTGCCTCCGTTGCCCAGGGCTTGCTTCTCACTTCATTCAGGTCTTTCTCAAGTACCATTCAGGTGTCTGCTCTCTGCTTGGTGAGGTCTCCCATAAATACCCCAAATCACAGCCTGCCGCTCACTGGTTCCTTACCTGTGTTTTCCCCCTGTAGTACTTATCCCTGCCCTATATTATATGTCAGTTTGCTTGTTTGTTGCCTGCCTGCCCCCTGAATGTGGGCTTCACGAGGACAGGGCCTTTGTTTAAGCCCTCCTTGTTTGGAACAGTGCCTGACAGTTAATAGACACAGCTTGAATACCTGATGAATTAATGTAGGAAAGCGTTCACCAGGTTCTCTCTCGTGACATTTGCTTTCCACGTGTTCTACCTCCTTCGAAAGAGAGAAACTAGATGGCTTCCTCTGTTGTAGCTTGACTCACACAGCGCCGCACACTGTGCCTGGCATC
>NW_007884294.1:0-549 GCF_000696425.1 Galeopterus variegatus
TCACATCCACCAGCTAATGATTCTGTGAAAACTGGGGAGGGAGTCTGTGGTCAGGCTGCATAGTGAGAGCATCTCACTTCCTGAAAAACCAGCAGAGGAGAGGTCACTTACTATCTGCGGTTTGAGGCACTCTTCAAGAGGAATCTCCAGCTTCATCCCAAAACACCTTCTCCCATGCAGGAGTCAGGGTGCCAATGCACAGCACCTCCAGAGTGAAGCATCGCCTTATGTAGGCAGCTCTTTTTAAAAGAAAATGTTTCTAGCTGAGTGTCCTGTCTTACAAAAGACAGCTACCCAGCATGAGGGCACCTAGACGGGAGGGAGGCACAGGGCTGAATGTCAGGAAGAGGCACAACATGGGTCAAGCTCACCCTGGAACACACATCTTGCCAACTCCTGCAGTGGCCAAGGACCAGCTGGGGGTGGCCTCACACCTCAGCAGAGTAACAGTTCCTCACCCCTCACATGGGCAATGCCTGACTGCTCACAGAGCACCTTTTTACCGATTCTCTTCTCAAACTTTATGACCCTGGGAAGTAGGTCTAGTTA
>NW_007884295.1:0-549 GCF_000696425.1 Galeopterus variegatus
GGAGGAGGGTGCGTATAGAAATCTGCCTCAAATGCATGTTAATGCCTGGTAAGGGAGGCCCGGCTGGATGGATTATTCCTAACCCCCCAGCCCGGACCCCAAAGTCCTCCCTCACTTTTCTGACCATGTCACCCACTAAGCTCCCTGTGAACCTTCCATCTGATCAGGCCTGGTCTCAGTGATTCTGTCAATGCTGGTGTCTTTTCTAACTTCTAGCTATTTGGTCTGCTGCTCCCCATAGCTGAATGCCTTCTCCTTACTATCTATCCTCTCCTTCATTCACCCAAGTCTCGAGTTACTAAAAAGAGAAGAAAAATTTTAAATGGGTTACCTGTTCTAGAAAAAGCAGTCCCACACTCTCCCTGAAGTCTCTCCTAAAAACTGAAGTTCACACTATTCTCTACCAACTGAACTGCAAAGTGAAGTAGTAATACATACAATATCATCTTGTTTCAGGTTTCAAGTGTCTTAATATGGTATAGTAGAAAGAACATTGGGCTTGAGTCCAGAAAATCTGATTTCTACACCTGGTTCCCCACTAAGTGATTC
>NW_007884296.1:0-549 GCF_000696425.1 Galeopterus variegatus
CCAGCTATTCCACTGCTGGGAATATACTCAGAGGAATGGAAATCATCATGCCAAAGGGATAACTATACTCCAGTGTTTATTGCAGCACTGTTTACAATAGACAAGAGTTGGAACCAGCCCAAATGTCTATCATCAGATGAGTGGATAAGAAAACTGAGGTATATCTACACAACGGAATTCTATTCTACTATAAAAAAGAATGAAATACTACCATTTGCAACAACATGGACGGACTTAGAGAAAATTATGTTAAATGAAACAAGTCAGGTACAGAAAGAGAAATACCACATGTTCTCACTTATTTGGGGGAGATAAAAATAAATAAACATACAAAGCGGGGTGGAGAAGACAACAATAACAACAATTCCTTGAAATTGTTAAGACAAGTGAACAGGTATTATGTTGAGGTAGGGGAAAGAGAGTGGGGGAAGAGGAACGGGTAAAGGGTCACAAAAATCAACTACAATGTTTATTGAGAAGTTAAAATTAAAAAAAAAAACAGAAAACAAACACCAAAATGGCAGAAGTAAGACCTATATTATCAGTAAT
>NW_007884297.1:0-549 GCF_000696425.1 Galeopterus variegatus
TGGAATCTAAAAAAAGTTGAATTCATAGAAGTAGGGAGTAGGAAAAAAAAAAAGAAGTAGGAAGTAGAATGGTGGTCACCAGAGTCTGGTTGGGGGAAGAGGAGGGACAGATCGAGGGAATGGGGGAGTCCTAATCAAAAGGTACAAAGTTTCAGCTAGACAGGAAGAATAAGTTTTGAGATCTATTGCACAGCAGGGTGACTATAGCCAATAATAATGTACTGTATATTTTAAAATAACTAAAAGTAAATTTCAAATGTATCACCACAAAATGTTAGGTAAGTGAGGTGACGGATACATTAATTATCTTGATTTAATAATTTAATTTCACATACACACACATATATATAAGCATCATTATACTCTATAAATGTAATTATGGTTTCTCAACTAAAATAATATTAATAAAAAATGTTTTATTATTTGTTGGTATTTTCTTTGTGACCCTAACATTTTGCTTGTATGCCTAAAAATGATGTCTGTTCTCCAGTTGCGGGGCTTAGGGTTTTTTATATGGCCTTTATATCATGTTTCCTGTGTTATTAAAAC
>NW_007884298.1:0-549 GCF_000696425.1 Galeopterus variegatus
GACTTGGAGTATTTCATGGTAATCATGTGATATATCATCCCCTAAAACTCCTCCAAACACATACATCTCAAAACAATCTATTTTTGAAAAAACAGTAGTTGTTAACCATACTTTGCACCCCAAAATACCAGATGGTAGAAATAATAGAAAGGAGCTAAAGGGAAAAAAAATGAATGTGTCTTTTAAAAACAGCCTGAAAAGCAGCATCTCTCTGATGTTACAGGCAGCAGCTTCAACCATCATCAGGAGATAAATCAATGTGCAGCAGCTGTGGACTGCTAGGCAAGTCCAGGGTGTGGGGCCAGAGCCATGTTAAGAGACAGAAAAAAATTTTGGTTGTAAATCTACAACTCTAGATTCTGAAACTCCCAAAGCGTCCTATCGTCCTTGCTACTCTCCTATGGGAAGTTTACAGCCCATCTTGCCTGACTCCAGTTCTCCTTCTTGTTTTCAAGTTATTAAAAGATGTCTGTACAGAGTGAAGTCACACCCAGCTCCCTTCAGCCCCCAGAGACAATGGCAGCCTTCCATGATTTCCTTTCCAGCCCT
>NW_007884299.1:0-549 GCF_000696425.1 Galeopterus variegatus
CATTGCAACACAATGGCAAGAAGAAAAAACAGCAGCAGAACATGGAAATTGGAATATGGAAGACATCTGGACTCACTTGGCACACAGTGCTAATTATTACGGTCAGTACTACATGGGAAAAAAAAAAAGTTGCATGACTGAACAGACTTTCTCTTGGCCATACCAGACACTGGTTTTACTTTTCTTAGAGTAAGGAATAATTAGAGGTTAATTCCAGCTACAATTATTTGATTCAACAGTATTTATTAAGCCAGGAACTTGTCTAGTCTCTGGGGATATAACAGGGAACAAAACCGGGGGGGCGGGGGTCGTCCTAGTTCCTCTGGGGTTCGCACGCTAGTCGGGGGTGAGGAGGCAAATAAAATCAAGCAAAGTACCTAGTGCGGTTCGTACACCAGCCGACGGCAGGTGCCTTGCGGAGGAGAACAAAGCAGAAAGTGTGAACAGACGGCGCAGGCCACAGGGGAGTGGAGCATTGCTCTCAGCAAAGGTGGCCGAGAAGGCGACATTTGACCAGCGCGGAAGGAAGGCGGAGAGAGCCAAGCGGGG
>NW_007884300.1:0-549 GCF_000696425.1 Galeopterus variegatus
CTATTTCCTTTTTTTTTTTTTAACATTGCAGTTAGCAAACTTAAATCAACATCTGTGGCTCGTGTTGTGTTTCTGTTGGATGGTGCTGCTCTGGGCCCTGGGCTGAGGTTTGAATGTCTGTGTATTACCTGTCTCCCGTTCATTTCTGTGCACAGCTGATGCCAGCCCTCTGCTCAGTGCCTGGCATGTAGTAGGTGCTCAGTCGATATTTCAGTGTTTGGCTAAATGAAGAACAATTGGTTTTAAACATTTTGTTCCACACCTGTGGCAATTGTGATTTCCATCCTTCCCTGTTGAGAACTTTGAGGTGATGTGTGCCCTCTGTAGTGAACATGCTGTGCCTGTTCTGGCACTTGGAGTTCGTTTTCTCCTTTTGAAGGTCCTGAGGTTAGAACTCCAAGCACCTTCATGGAAGGCAGCCCTTGGTGAGTGGGGTGGGTGTGGCCAGGTCAGGTGGCGTGAGCAGAGGCTGTGACACTGGTGGAGGTGAAGGAGCCGCACAGGCCACCCTGTGCTCTTTTTTTTTTTTTTTTTTTTTTTTTTTTTTTT
>NW_007884301.1:0-549 GCF_000696425.1 Galeopterus variegatus
TTCAAGAGACCCACCTCACCAATAAAGACTCACATAGACTAAGAGTGAAAGGATGGAAAAAATTTACCACACAAATAGAAATGAAAAACAAGCTGGAGTAGCTATTCTTATATCTGATAAAATAGATTTTAAACTAAAAAAAATGAAAAGAGATAATGAGGGACACTACGTAATAAAAGGATTCATCCATCAAAAAGACATAACAATTGTAAATATATGTGCACCCAGTGTCAGAGGAGCCAGATTTATAAAGCAAATTCTATTAGACCTAACGAAGGAAATAGACACTAATACCATAATAGCAGGGGACCTGAAGACCCCACTATCAATATTGGAAGATCATCAGGCAAAGAATCAGCAGAGAAACACAAGACCTAAACAACACTCTAGACCAACTGGACTTGGCAGATATCTACAGAATATTCCATCCAACAACCTCAGAGTATTAATTCTTCTCATCAGCACATGGATCATTCTCCAGGATAGATCATGTTAGGTCACAAATCAAGTCTCAACAAATTCAAAAAAATTGGAATTATCCCACGTATT
>NW_007884302.1:0-549 GCF_000696425.1 Galeopterus variegatus
CTTGATTTTTTACTCAACGACATATAAGCATCTCATGTTTTCATTTTGTCACTATTATTTTCAGTGACTATTATTATTTAAACAAACCGCATGCATTTTTTCTACTGTTTTCTCTTTTTTTCCTTTGGTTACTATCTAATTTTTTCTTAGCATAAATAATTCTGAGGCAAACAGAATATGTAGATTTCTAACTATCTTTAAATGAATATCATATAAGTAACATAAGAATTTTGCAGTCATAATTAGCCAATATAAGGATAAAAGAGATTGTTCTTATTTTGAACATTCTTAATTATGTTCTATAGGATGTAAGTAATAAGCATTCCTTACTCCTTAAAGTTTTGTTGATAAATTATCATTAAATTGGAAAAGGTAGCTTGCCTCTTACTCTCTGATAATCACAGATGAAGAGAAAAATGGAAAAATCCAAGAATTCCTTTGTTTTGCCTTTAAGTACAAATGCTCCTTGACTTATGATGGAATTATGCCCTGATAAACTTATCCTAAATAGAAAATATGGTAAGTCAAAAATACATTTCCTACATCTAA
>NW_007884303.1:0-549 GCF_000696425.1 Galeopterus variegatus
ACATTTTTTTCTATGTGATTTAAATGGAATCAGCATTATATACAGAATCTTTTTTTTTTTTTTTGGATAATTATAGAAATGAGGGGTACAAAATTGATTTTCAATAATTGTGTACAATGTGTGGTGGTTGGATCAGTATAGTTAGCTTATTCATCATTACAATACACAATCATTCTTTGTGTCCCTTGACCAATCCTCTCTCCCCACCTCCCCTTCCCTCTTCCACCTCTAGTTTTCTAAAAGTTCAATGTATTACTGTGATTGTAGTTTGTCAAGTCAGTCTTCCACACTGGAAAACATGACAGACACTGAGGATGCCTCAGCTATTTGCCTTAATTTTTCCATTTGCTTCTTTCTGATGCTGAAAATTTTAACACTGTGGCTAATTTGTTTTATTAAGGGACAGAAATTCTATTAAAATGCAAATATGAACTCTGAAATCTTTCCTTATTTAAACTTCTATGTAAATTAATTTATGTGAACCTTTCTTTTTTTTTTTTTTTTTCCTTTTTTTGTCTTTTTTCGTGACTGGCAACGGATCACAACCCT
>NW_007884304.1:0-549 GCF_000696425.1 Galeopterus variegatus
TCTCTCTCTCTCTTTCTGCTTCCTACTTCCTACTGTCTTGCAGTGTGAGACCCCTGGGTTGTTGTCACCATAACCTGATGGGACTTTGGACTTTCCAGCCACAGAAACTAAGCAAATAAATTTTGTTTTTCTTCAGTCTCAGGTATTCTGTTATAGCAACACAAAACGGACTAATACACCAATGATGAAGAGCTTCCTCTACCTAGTAGAAATACACTTTGGTATAATGCAGTATAGCCTTGCAGCATTTAGTCATGTAGAATTTAGGAGACCAGGAGACACATGAGGTTCTATTATTAGAGACATAAGCCTTCTAGTGACTCTTTTATAAGAGGTAGATGTGACTCTTTTATGGAGGTAGATGTGATTGTCATCAGTTTGCAATATCTTTGACCAAGGTGATCCAGTTGATTCAGTTAGCTTTGCCTAAAGGTATCTTTAATACCTTATTTAACTATTTTATGAGTTGTCCAATGAAACAAGTACTTATGTCCCTGGAGACTTCTTCTGGATTGTCCCAGTAGGGAAACACATTTTCTTTTTTTTTTT
>NW_007884305.1:0-549 GCF_000696425.1 Galeopterus variegatus
ATTCTGACTGCTATTGGTCAAATGTGTCCCCAAAAGTTCATGTATGGGAAACTTGATCTCCGTTGTAACAGTGCTAAGAGGGTGGGAAACCCAATTATGGTATTTGAAAGGTGGGGCTTTTCAGAAGTAATCAGATTATGAGGACTGTGCCCTCGTGAACAGATTGATCCATCCATGGAGTAATGGGCATGGTTCTGAGGGCTTTAAAAGGAGAGCAGGTGAGAAGGTTAGCTCTCTCTTGCTCTCGCCATTTCTTACCATATGATACCCTGGTCTCCCTGTGACTGCATAGAGTTCCCACCAAGAAGGAGGCCACGTGTCCATCCGAAGAATACATGTGTTCTCCAGACCACGTACTTCCCAGCCTCCAAAAGTGTAAGAAATAAATTTTTGGTTTTTATACATTGCCCAGTTTCAACAGAAATGGACTAATACATTGATTTTGTTATTTTTAAAAGTATTACTAATAATAACTAGTATTAATTAAGCTCTTACTTTGTCCCAAGCACTATGAAGCTACTTTTAAAAGTTTGTGGAAAAATGGAATTA
>NW_007884306.1:0-549 GCF_000696425.1 Galeopterus variegatus
TATGACCTTGCAAGTCCTAAACAGAAGGGCTTAAATACTAACTTGCTATAATGTGGCATAGATTTTCAGAAACTCACTTTTTAAATGTATTTGCAGTGAATTTTCTAAGTGAAACGTTCACTTAGGATTTCACCACAGGCAATGTAAATGTACTACTTTTTAAATTTATTGTTTCTGCTACAATTCCTCCTGAATATTTGAGTGAATTTACTAGCTTTAAAAACACCTACAAAATGCACATAAGTCTGATATAAAGATGTTATTAAAATGTAGGGCATTTAAATCCTTTGTCATTTTTGGTCTTCTTATTTGGGGCTTTTATTATCAGCCTGGAAGATCTTTGGAAATTTAGTAGATATTCGCTCTTTTCCAGGGTTCAATACTGATGGAGAAGATTCCTAAAATAGGGTTTAGGTTAGAATCCCAAATCTCTCTCAGGTTTTATTAGCAATAACTTAAATCACTAGAGTT
Source organism: Galeopterus variegatus (assembly GCF_000696425.1). Lineage (NCBI taxonomy): Eukaryota > Metazoa > Chordata > Mammalia > Dermoptera > Cynocephalidae > Galeopterus > Galeopterus variegatus. The sequence goes on from NW_007884306.1 coordinate 472, forward strand.
GAAAACATTCTAAAGTAATATTTTCCATAGAAAGATAAGGCAGCCTTCCTCAGGTTCCCAAATTCTCCATCTGCTGCC
>NW_007884307.1:0-549 GCF_000696425.1 Galeopterus variegatus
TTTTTTTTTTTTCAGATTTGCTCTGAGACTAGAGTTTGTTTTCAAGTCTTTCATAAGAAAGAACTATTGGGGAAAGGAAACAAAATAAAACTGTGCCACACCAGCTTCTTAATTACAGTTTGCCTGCTGTAGTGTTCTGGGAAGTTTCTCGAGTTATCAAAAGCATTTTGAATGATATTTCTGTTCTAAAATCTGACACTTCATTACACAACAGCTGCTTGGATTACCTTGCTTAGGTTGCACCACATTAGTGCAGCAAGACTGTGTTGAGATGGATTTCTTCCAAGAGATTGTGGCTGTGCATTTGAGTGAGCAATGATGTCTGACACTGAGAAGTAAACTCTGGAGGAGAAACAGAATTGAAAGAGAAGATCTCAACCTTATTTGAGGTGCAAGGAAAGCATGTCTGGAACTCAAAGGGGGTCTGCACAATTAGTAGCTGGCATAGTGATGTTAATGATAATCATAGGTATGAGTGAATTTGTATAAGGAAAGAATGTAAAGTGAGAAGAGAATTACCTATACCTGAGCCCTAAAGTCAACCAGTGT
>NW_007884308.1:0-549 GCF_000696425.1 Galeopterus variegatus
CAGACCAAGCTCATCGATCTAAGTAAACTCATCAGACCAAGCTCATCAATCTAAGTAAACCCAGCACACCAAGCTCATCGGTCTAAGTAAACTCATCAGACCAAACTAATCGATCTAAGTAAACACTTAAGACAGAGCTAATTGATCTAAGTAAATTCATCAGACCAAGCTCATGGATCTAAGTAAACTCATCAGAACAAGCTCTTCAATCGAAGTAAACTCATCAGACCAAGCTCATCAATCTATCTAAACTCATCAGTCCAAGGTAATCCATCTATGTAAAATCATCAGACAGAGCTAATTGATCTAAGTAAACTCATTAGACCGAGCTCATCAATCGGAGTAAACTCATCAGGCCAAGCTCATCGATCTAAGTAATCTCATCAGAGCAAGCTAATCAATCTTATAAACTCATCAAACCAAGACCATCGATCTAATTAAACACATCACACGAACATAATTGATCTAATTAAAATCATCATACCAATCTCTTCAATCTAGATGAACTCCTCAGACCAAGCTAATCGATCTATGGAAACTCATTGGACA
>NW_007884309.1:0-549 GCF_000696425.1 Galeopterus variegatus
GATGATGTCGTATTTAAGTATGAAGACAAAGGCATATTTTCCTCTTGACAGCATTGGGAGAGTGAAGTATGCCATTGGCAGGAGGAACAAATTTTTGGAAAAGCTGCTAGAATCTGTTGCAGAGAACATGACTAGGAACAGGTGAAGAGACCATGAAGAAGCATGGGGATAGGGGACGGCTCCAGTGAAGCTAGAAAGCATAAGGTTGTTGTGAAGCTTACTGGTTTAACATGGAGATTTGCCCTGCAACACTTAGCAGCCTGGGAACAGAATCAAAAAAAATAAATACATGGATTCATCAAGTGACGGATGTCTGAAGGCTGGCTATAGTTAAGGAAATAAGGAGACATTTAAGCATAGATCCTAGTAAATATATATATATATCATTGAAACTACTGACTCTAGTTTTCAACTTGGTCAGATCCACTCTTCCCTGATTTTGACATTTTATAAAAATCGATTTATTTAATTTACAAGATTGTGTGTGTGTGTGAGAGTGTGTGTGTGTGTGTGTGTGTGTGAGAGAGAGAGAGAGAGAGAGAGAGAGAG
>NW_007884310.1:0-549 GCF_000696425.1 Galeopterus variegatus
GAAAGGCCATGTTAAGTATCTGCTAACTGATGGCCATATTGATAAACAACATAATAAAACTTGAAAATCTATAGAAGGGCAGACAAAATGACCAACGGAAGAGAGGACTAAAGACTTTCCATCATGAAAGTGAAAGTTGAGGCAGGATAATGGGTCTATATAATACATATACTTTGGGTGAGTTTGTGCAAAATGTATTACCAATTCTAGACTATTAGACAAAGAGGCAGTTCTTGATAAAGTTCTACTCAGCATAGTGGATAGCAAATTTCTGGAACAAACTGTCTCATAGGGACCAGATTCTGAGAAGATGGTAGAACAGGAGCCCCAGGAATCTCTCTCCCCACCTAGACAACAATTGCACTGGCAGAATCTGTCTGATATAACTATTTTGGAACTCTGGAGTCCACTGAAGACATGCAACTTCTAGGGGAAATCTTGGACATATATTTCATTTAATTTTGGTCAATTTCAGCTCTTAGCACAGTAGCAACCACCCATCTTCCCCCAACTCTCAGCCATGTGGCAGGCAGCTGTGCACGTGTTCCC
>NW_007884311.1:0-549 GCF_000696425.1 Galeopterus variegatus
GAATATTTATATTGCAGGTAAACTTTATTATTACCTTTATATTGCACATGTATAATAATGTATATATTATACACTACACTTTTTATACCAAGTTACATATGGTATAAAAATGTAATATATATATGAAGGGTCTTCAAGAAATTCATGGAAGAAGTCATATTACCTTTTAGTTCAATTTTTCCACACACTTGTTGAATTTTTCTCACATACTTATTATACCATATATGCACCATACATAATTTGGTATATATTATTGTATTATATATAAATGCATTCCTATGCACACGCTATATATGTATATTTACACACTCAGTAATATATATATACATATTCTTAGCCTGTAGTCTTTCTAAAGACTCCCTCAAATAAACAATGACAAAATTAATGTTTTCCTCTCTCTTTCCTTTCCCTCCTTTTCCTTCAAAACTTAGTGTTGTACTAGTCATTAAAATTATATTTCAGCATGTATTCAAGCTAAAAAATATGTATGTATTATCTAATTTTTTACAGTTGGATGATGTTTTCTCACACTGAGCTTTTACACATGAG
>NW_007884312.1:0-549 GCF_000696425.1 Galeopterus variegatus
ACATTTTATTATTTGAAAAGTAAATATTCAATAATGATCAATAAAGTGGGTGATAATTAGCGACTTTAAGAGTCAACCTAGAGCTGGAAGTGTTTCAGGCTGTTGAACAGGCTGGGCAGATGAGCCCAGTGTGGAAGCTCTTCTTCACACCCTGTGCAAGGCTGGAAGAGCATATCCCCACCTTCCACACCCTAATTCCTGCATCTGGGAACAAATGCTAGCCAGGGTAACAGTTCTTCCACTTACGGCTGTGTATAGAGTATTCTTAGACTTGGTCGCAGTGCAGTGTGCGATAAATCCTTTACCACTTAATTCTCCTACAGTTACCAAGTGAGTGAAGTGCTCAAGGCCACTTGCAAATCATCTGTAAAATATTAGCCTGTCCCTCTTGCCAGAAGACTGAGAGTATTTTTTGAAAGCAATGTTGTTTTCCACAGGATACCTGAGGTTCATTTTATGTGAAGAACTAAAGACTCCTTCCAAGTTTTATTTCTTTGTTTTCCTAAAGTTTTGTAATGAGACTTTTTTCCAGAAGAAAGACAGAGAGAA
>NW_007884313.1:0-549 GCF_000696425.1 Galeopterus variegatus
AAAAAAAAAAAAAAAAACAAGATAAACAAGAGTGCCCCAGCCTCCCCAGCAGCCTCTTCACCTTGCCGCCCCTCCCCTGGTGGGCTCAGGTCTCTGCTGGGCCCTCGCTTCACCCTTCCCTGCACTCACCACACTGCATCATGATTGTCTGTGTGTGGACAACTGGCCAGGTTGTGACTTCCTCCCCTGCTGGACCATGGCAAGGAGAGGGTAGGCCAGCGTGGCTCAGCGCCAAGGCTGTGTGTGCTCGGCAGTGCTGCTCTTTCCGTGAGGACTGCAGGGGAACGGGCATGAGGAAGTGTGCACGGCTGATGGAGCCCACTGATGCCAGTGCTGATAGTCCTGATGCCCATCCAGACATCACACCAGAACACTGCGTTGGTAGCCTGCAGGGCATCCATCAGTGGCATCCGGCTGCAGCTAAGGGACCTGCAGGTGGCGGGGATAAAGGATGAAAACCTTGTTTCTTCATCTTCATCTTCTACTTGGTTTCCTGGCAACAGACCCAAACACCTGACCACTCTCTTGCTTTATGCCTGACCCATGGCC
>NW_007884314.1:0-549 GCF_000696425.1 Galeopterus variegatus
TTGCTAGTTGAAAACAATGCTTTATTCTACTTTACATGTTTGATTAAACTGCTATAGATTACATTTTGTCTATTCTGTTACAAGACATAACACCTGTTGCACAGATGTAACCCTGTAGTGCTCAAATCAAGCCTTCTTCATATTATAAATTACACTTTTCCTATTCAGAAAACACAGTTAACTTTTTGCCTTGAGCCACCACATTATTCATTCATTCATTTATTTAATTTGCACTAAAATTTGCTTGTCTCACCCATGAGTAAAGAGATCTAGTTTCAGTGACTCATATTGTTAATCGGTATGCTAAGCATTAGAGTAAAATATACTCAGTACTGAAAACTTACTGAACTAATTAAGTTTCCATTTACCTATTTCTAAGTCTCATCAAAATTCCAAAATATATGAGGGCCATCCTTAGTTTTAACTTGACAATGTGAAGTTAATAAACACTTTTGGGAAAAGGAAGTTCCTAGTAGCAGAAATTTTGCTGTTCTTACCTCTCTGTTATGTTGAATATCTAGAGAAAGCCCTTAGAATATTTCTCATAGC
>NW_007884315.1:0-549 GCF_000696425.1 Galeopterus variegatus
GGCAATGAAGAGTGTCTGCTGACAGACATGGGGTTTCTTTGGAGAGTAATGAAAATGATCTAAAATTAAATACTTGTGATGGTTTTTCTGTGGATATTTTAAAACTACTGAACTGCACACTTCAAAGTGGTGAATTTTATGGTATATGAATTATATATTAAAATATGATTTAGAAATAGAAAAATTATCAGACTGAATTTTAAAATTATTTATCCTGCTTACAAAGTACTTACATATTAAAAAGTTGAAAGTAAAAGGATGAAAAATATATACTACACAAACATTAACCAAAAGAATGCTGACGTAGCTCTCAAACGAGGTAGACTTTAAGGCAAGAAGTGTTACTAGAGATAAAGTGGAACATTTCTCAATGAATGACATAAGGTAATTCCTCAGGAAGATAAAACAAAACGAAATTTGTGTGCATTTCAAACATAGCATTAAAATACATAAAATGAAAATTGAAAAAGCAAAAAGAAATAGTAGACAACTCCACAACTATAATAGTCATTAACACACCACTCTCAGTAACTAGTAGGACAAGCAAAA
>NW_007884316.1:0-549 GCF_000696425.1 Galeopterus variegatus
TTCCAGCCTTGTGTCTTGCCCTGGTCTCCCCACCTTCAGTCCTCTGTCTCTCCTCTGCCTGACACCATGCAGATCCTTCTGCCTGATCTGCTCTTTCCACTCCCATCCCTTCTTCATCTGTCTCCCTCCTACTCATCCTCAATGCTGCAGCCAAGATGTTGTTGGCTCAGGGGGAGCTTGATTCCTGGTCCAGGTCCCTGTCCCCCAGTCCAGCCCTTGAGTCCCCTATTACAGCACCTGTAATACACATCCTATCTTAGGATGGTCTCTGGTCCAGGCTGCAAACACACTGTTGCTTGGCACAAAGTAAAGAGTAGATGGATGCTCCTCACCATCAACCCATCAGGTTAATTCTTCTCTCCCCCTGCCCAACTCCTGACATCGCCTCTCACTTTCTGTGCTCTTAGAAGCCATGGAATTGATTGCATGGGTTGCATTTATGCCCCAGTGTTTCACCCTTCCCATGCCTATGGCTTTGTAGTTCACCCCTTTAAAGAGGCCCAATCTATTTTCCACCCCTTGAATCTGGACTTGGTTTCAACCAATAGA
>NW_007884317.1:0-549 GCF_000696425.1 Galeopterus variegatus
AATGTACTCAAGGTTCATTCATGTCATAGCATGTATCAGAATTTCATTCCTTTATAAGGTAGAGTAATAATCCATTGTATGTATATAAGCACATTTTCTTATCCATTTATTCATCCAGTTTTTAGATATTGTGAATAATGCTGCTATGAACACGGGTGTATACATTTCTCTTCAAGACCTTGCTTTCAATTCTTTTGGGTGCATACTCAGAAGTGGAATTGTTGGATTATGTGCTAATTCTATGTTTAGTTTTCTGAGGGACTGCCATACTATTTTCTACAATAGGTGTACCATTTAATGTTACCACATACAGTGCATAAGCATTCCAGTTTCTTCACATCTTCTCCAAAATTTATTATATTTATTATACATAAAATTTATTATATATTTATTATATATAAAATTTATTATATTTTTAATATATTATATAATTTTTTTATAGTAGCCATCCTAAAGGGTGTGAAGTGGTATTTCACTATAGTTTTGATTTACATTTCCCTAATGATTATTGATATGGAGCATCTTTTCATGTGCATGTGCTTATTTGTA
>NW_007884318.1:0-549 GCF_000696425.1 Galeopterus variegatus
GAATCCAGCATAAGGCACTGAACCGAAGGTGTGCTAGTTATAAGAGACGTAGAGCTGAGAGTAGTTTATTTTCAGAAATTAGACGCAAAATCACACGGTAAACGGCTCTCAAACAGGCTTAAAAGGTGTATTGAATATCTCTGCTAAAAACACTCACTGGAGTTTGAGATTTCACAAGCCAGTTTAAGTCTGATGCAGGAGGCAGCAAAATGTGTTTCTCACATCTAGATTATAGGAATTCTGGTTTGCACATTCTATGTGGAAGCCCATTGGAGCATATGGGGGAAACGGCTTGTGAGACTTCTCTTTCAAAATCTCTGTCAAAAAGTGTCAGAGTAGGTTCCGAGTTTAGAATCCAGCATAACTCACTGTACCGAAGTTTTGTTAGTTAGACCACAGGTAGAGAAGAGAGGAGTTTGTTTTCGAAAATTAGACACGAAATCACACAGCAAACGGATTTCAATCAGGTTTCAGAAGTGTGTTGAATGTCTCTCCCAAAAACACTCACTGGAGGTTGAGATTTCACAAGCCAGTTTAACTCTGATGCAG
>NW_007884319.1:0-549 GCF_000696425.1 Galeopterus variegatus
AAAATGACACCCTCAATGAAATGGTATGAAAGACTGACTAACCTGTTCTATGGACAATTACATGCTTACCTGTCTCAACTGTAAAGCTAGTTTTTTTTTCTCTTTTTAAATTACATGATCTTTGGGCAGTCCCGTGGCTCAGTTGGGAGAGTGCGGCGCTGGTAGTGCCAAGACTGCGGGTTCGGATCCTGTATAGGGATGGCTGGGGCGCTCACTGGCTGAGCATGGTGTGGACGACACTGTGCCGAGGGTCGCGATCCCCTTACCGGTCACAAATAAATAAATAAATAAATTACATTATCTTTTAATTTTTGAGTCTCTTTTATTTTTCTTCTAGTATCTTGTTTTCTCTTTGGCTTTTTTTTTTCATATTTTTATTCATTCAACCTTAAAAAATATTGATGAATGCCTGACATTTTTTATGAGCATTAAAAATACATAGAAAGAAAAAGAAAGGAAAGGCAGAAACTATAGACTGGTATAATCATGAGTTGTTTCTTTTTACTAGTTATGGCAGTGGGATTGAAAGTAATGGAAGAAGAGAAAAAA
>NW_007884320.1:0-549 GCF_000696425.1 Galeopterus variegatus
AGACATTTACAAGCACACATACTTACAAGTTTGTCAAGAAATGTATCCATGTCAGTGCTAAACATCATGAGTAGCTTCTGCTGATGAGCCTGTAGTACAAAGAATCCCTGAAAGTAAGAAAACACAGTGGATTAATCCGGAGGGCTGAATTGAAAAATGGCCATTCAACACGCTTCCACCCTGATTTCCAGAACCTGTGAATATAATGAGATGTCATTCCCATGATTATGTTATATATGGTTTATAGTTCTTCATAAAGTAGAAAGATTACCTGGAGCCAACCCATTGCAATAATGTAAACCCTCAAAAGCAGAAAACATTCTCCTGCTAGTGGTAGAAGAGAGTGGCAGAGACATTTGAAGCACAGGAAGGATTCAAGGTGCCATTACTGGATTTGAAGATGGAAAAGACCATGATTTAAGGACTACGAGTGATCTCTCAAAGCTGAGAATGAGCACGACTGACATCTAATGAGAAAAGAGGGGCCTCAGTCCTAAACCTCTCCAAACTACATTCTGCCAACCACTTGAATGAATTTGGAAGCAGATT
>NW_007884321.1:0-549 GCF_000696425.1 Galeopterus variegatus
TCCCCTTTCATTGCCTGAGTTGTTGTTATCTGTACTTCATTATTCTTACTTTCTAGGTCTCTCCCTTGGTTTAAGTACATTCCAGTAGAAACTTTATCAAGGAAGTATTTCTGCTACACATTTATTCAAGTCCAAATGTTTTCTATCCATGGTGAAATATTCCTGGCTAGAAAGCTTCCAGTGGCTCTGCTTTCCCATGCCAAGGGAAAGAATATTTATTCTAATTCTTGGGGCTTGGTGTTTTCTGTGGTTTCCAAATAAATTGTATATGTTATTAGGATGTTCATCTGCTTACAATAGACATAATTCTCACAATTTACTTTGATGTCCACAGCCATTGGAAAGAAAAAAAAAATCCCTACATTATTTTGGTATACTTTTCCTACTTGGATACAAAAAAACTATCAAGCAAGACTTTTAGCATCATGGGACAAGGACAGGTGTTTCCATTGCCTTTGTACTAAATATTGCAGTAGAATATCTTACTCATCTGGGGTTTATGCCAGTATTGAAACCAAACCCTACCTCCCTTTGAGATAGCTTTGTTCA
>NW_007884322.1:0-549 GCF_000696425.1 Galeopterus variegatus
ATAGGGTTGTCTATCAGTAATTGTGTACAATATGTGACCATCAAATCAGGGTTATTAGTGTATTCATCATTATAAACTGTAATTATTCTTTATGTCATTTACCCAATTTCACAATAACCCTCCTCTCCCTCTCCTTTTCCCACCTGTAATAACCACAGTTCTGTTCTCTCCTTCTGATAGCTCAACGTATTTTTGTGGTTCATTCGTTTGTTTGTTTCTTGCTTGCTCCCACTTATGAGTGACTACCTGCAGTATTTTTCTTTCTGTGCCCGGCTTCACTTAACATAATTTTCTCCAAGCTTGTCTATAAAGCACTTTTTAATATCCTTTGAGTAGAAATTCTGGAACCTCTTAGGAACCTCCTCTCTAAGCTTCTTGCACTACCTACTGTTATGTCTTTGCTTTCCCCCAGTTTTTGCCTGTTTAATCAGCTCTTTGGAATTAACCTCTGTTTTGATTCTCTTTAGTTGCAGATTCAAGATTTATTTCTCATGGATTCTGCCTGGATTTCATGCACTTCTTTATGACTATCATTACAATTGTCTCATT
>NW_007884323.1:0-549 GCF_000696425.1 Galeopterus variegatus
TCTAGACTTTACAGCACCTAGTTGTGTCTTAAGCACATGTTAGTCCCCGTTGGAGTGGGTCTGCCCGTGGACTGTCAGCCAGTCACCAGTACTCTCCTCTGCCAGCTTTCCTGCCCATCTCAGTCCCAGAGTTCTTACCCAAGCACGATTACTCCTGGTTATCACTGTTCTCCCAGAAGCACCAAAAGTGCAGTGCGGCCACTTTTTTGGGGACAGCGGCGAGGTCTCCATCCCCTGAACATCTGAGTTTCTGGCTCCCCCAGGATCTGGGTCCCGAATGGTTCTTGCTTCCAAACTTTCTGAACCCATGGCCCCAAGTTCCCTACACTCTGTTCTGCTTCACTGTCCTGCTCATCGTCACTATTGGGGTTTCGATCCCACCCTCCCCCAGCCCCCCATGTTGCCACACCTGCCCCCCATTTAGCTGCCCCTTATGCAGGATGCACTGTCTCTCCTGGTATCAATATTAGCATGGACGGCTTGTCTCTAAAGCCCAGTCACATTTTGTTGACTTTCAGACTGTGCCCAGCCCACAGTGACTTTAGAAAA
>NW_007884324.1:0-549 GCF_000696425.1 Galeopterus variegatus
TAAAGGAAGAAGAAAGGAGGGAGGAAGGAAGGGAAGAGAAACGAAGGATGGAAGGGAAGGAGGGAAGGTGGGTGGAAAAAGCTGGTGATCTGCATCAGTGTCTATGCTCTACAGAGGACTCAATTAAGATAAAAATTTTAATAATAAATTAAAATAATTTTAATATTTTTCATCCTGAATGAGATCATCTTTGAAAGGTATTTGATGTCTCTTCAGTTTTAGATAAAATAATTCAGAAGACTTGGATGTCATCAGCAAAGGAACAATGGTTGATATTTGCTATTTGACCATTTTTAGCCAAAAAGAAATCTTTAGCCCAATTATGCATAATTCTATAGCAAACAATGTCATTATTTTAAAGGCTAAGCAAAATTGATTTTTTCGATAATGTTTCGTGCACTGAAATACTTGCTTAGCAGAAATTCCATTGAAATCCAATGATCATCCAAAACGCTTTGTGTTGCATGTGGTTAGCAGTTTTTTGAATGTCTGTAGTTCTTACACAAAGGGATCGATTTGTAGCTCCTCACTTTTAAATATATTTGGTAT
>NW_007884325.1:0-549 GCF_000696425.1 Galeopterus variegatus
AAAAAGGTATGTGTGTTGGGGGTAGTGGGGAGCAAGACTGAGAATCACTAGTGAAGTCCACGGTCCATGGGGACAGGCTCACCAAAGACTGTGGCCTAATCACGGCACTATGGAATGATTCCCCTTCCTGACACCTTACCACTATGTCACTATAGGCCTATTTACCTAGTATATGAAATCAACATTTCAACAAAAAATTAAAAGACATACTCAATGGCAAAAAAAACACAGTTTGAAGAAAAAAGCATCAGAGCCAGAGTAGATATGGCAGGAATGTTGGAATGATCAGAACAGGAATTTAAAACAACTATGGTTAATATGCCAGGGGATGTAATGGGATAAGTAGACAACACACCAGAACAGAAGGATACTGTTAAGTGGAGACACGAAAATTTGAAGAAAGAATCAAAAAGAAATATTAGAGATTAAAAACACTGCAACAGAAATAAGGAATACCTTTGATAGGTTGCTATGATAGTGGACACAGCTAAGAATAGGATCTTTGAGCTTGAAGATATGACAATAAAAACTTCCAAAAGTGAAAAAAAA
>NW_007884326.1:0-549 GCF_000696425.1 Galeopterus variegatus
GGAAGGGATACCTCTGCCCCACTCAATCGCCTTTCAATACTCCCATACTGGTGGTAAAAAAAACAAATGGCTCCTATCGCTTGGTCAAAGACCTCCGTTTAATCAACTCCGCAGTCATTCCTATCCATTCCCTCGTCCCTAATCCCTACACCCTCTTGTCCCGGGTTCCAGCCTCTACCGCCTACTTCTCAGTTTTAGACTTAAAAGATGCCGCCTTCTCCATCCCCTTAGACCCTTCCTCACAGGATCTGTTTGCCTTCACATGGACTGACCCCAACACTCGCCATTCAGAGAAGCTTACTTGGACTGTTTTACCCCAGGGATTCCGGGACAGCTCCCACCTCTTCGGCCAAGTGCTAGCCCAAGACCTCAAACATTTTCACTCCTCCCACCCACAGTCGGCTCTCCTACAATACGTAGATGACCTTTGGCTCTGTAGTCCCTCTTGGGCACAATCACAGGTCGACACTGCATCCCTTCTTAATTTTCTGGCAGACAAAGGATATCGCATTTTGCCTTCTAAAGCTCAAATATCCCTCACTGAAGTTA
>NW_007884327.1:0-549 GCF_000696425.1 Galeopterus variegatus
AAAAAAAAAAAAAAAAATTGTTTCATGGAAGAGAGGAGACCTGAGAGGGACCCTGAAGGAGGAGGGGGCTTGGTGAATTTCAGGCAAGTTTCAACCCAAGGACCCATTTCCTCCATCATGCACAGCCTATGTGCAACACAGCTCCTCCTGAGTATCTAGGAAATTAATACTATGTCTGTCGTTAATTCTCCAGAATCTTTAGACACGCCTTTCCATAGCACTTGCTAACAGAAAATACAAGTCTCAGGGAATTTTTTTTTAGGTTAAAATTAAGTGTAACATTCATACATTTCTTTGAGCATTAACTTTGAGCTGCTTCTCTCCTCCTCTTTGAAGAAGCAAACCCGGATTTCTTTGTGCCCATCCAGATCCAGAAGGCAGCAAATGGAATGACAGATGCTTTATTATCTATCCTCAGTTCAATCCGGGGGCTTTGGAGCTCACTCTTAAATGGGGCTGATGCAGGCTAGGGTTCCTAGAGGAATTTAAGAAATCCCTTTGATCTCTAAAGAATCCAAATTAACTTGCCTTCTTGGTAGGCAAGGAGAC
>NW_007884328.1:0-549 GCF_000696425.1 Galeopterus variegatus
CCATAAACTCCTGAAAGGTCTCCACTGTGAAGGACATTATTTCTCATGCAACCCTGTCCAAGTGCCATCAGTAAAGTTTACTGTGTTTCACTGCCTCTCCTTATCCTGACTTTTTAATGATCAGCCCAAATTCCCTCATGCTCCCTATATAAGGAGATTATTCTGTATTCTGTAGATGAAACCAATGTAACTACATGAGCCCTTAAGATCAGAACTTTCTACCAGCTGGTGGCAAAAAAGGAAGTCAAAAAGATGCTGCAGAAGGTGAAGTAAGAGAGATTCAAACCATGAGAAGGATTTGGCCCTACATTTCTGGCTTTGAAGACGGATAGTGCTACAAGTCAAGGAATGCAGACCACCTTTCGAAGTTGAGAATGAACCCTTCATGACAAACAGCATGGAAATGGGGACCTCAATCTCACAGCTGTAGAGAACTGAATTCTGCCAACCCGAATGATTCTGCAGAGCTTGCAGATAAGAGCCCAGGCTAGACAACAATTTTATTCTGTCTTTGTCATACCCTAAGTAGAACATTTCTCTCGGAATTCT
>NW_007884329.1:0-549 GCF_000696425.1 Galeopterus variegatus
TGAACTACCATTTTTGAACCCACTCTACCACTCAGCTTCCATTCCTGTTGTAGAGAAAGCAATCACAGACCTGACATTCTGCCCACAACTAGGCCAACTGGACCTTAACAGAAACTTGTTCTTAAGCTATAACATACATAATTATTTCTGAAGCATTACTTATACAAGTGTTTCATTCATCTATGAAGACATTACATCTTTTTGTGACTTTTCAGTAGGACCAATCTAAATTTCCTTTATTTAAATATAAAATTCTGTAAAAACAAGTCACTGAAATAAATCACATTTTTTCATATGTCAGTTCATGGTCACATGTAGTACAAGTCTTTCGGTACATGTCATCTTCTAGCTTTTCTTCTGGCCCATACTCATGTTGATGAGCAATCATTTCCCTTTTCCACATACTGCTTCTTACTGCTCTCCGCAATTCTAAGAAAAAAATATAAGTCAGTTTTTCGGTGGTGATATTCAGCTGAATCCAAAAAGCTATCAGACTTTACACACGTGTGTATTTAAGCCATATATGGTTTACCTTAATTTTATAACAAA
>NW_007884330.1:0-549 GCF_000696425.1 Galeopterus variegatus
CCTGGGAGCTCAGAGTCCCTCCAGACACAGTAGGCCCACCTGCACCAGCAGAGAGTGTGGCAGGGAGTGCACTGGATGCCTGGATCCAGCCTTTCCTTACCCCTGGGAGCTCAGAGCCAACCATGACTCAGCACCCCGAGCCCTGCCCTAGCAGACAGTGAGCAGGGACTGTGCCAGTCATCTGGATCAATGCTGTCCTTCACACCTGGAACTCAGAGGTCTGCTTGATCCAGCAAGCCTGCCTCCACCAGCAGAGAGCATGTGGGAGTGCGTGGGTTGCCTAGATCCACGACCACCTTCCCTGAATGCTCAAAGTCCCACCTGACAAAATGGACCCACATGCACCAGCAGAGAGGGTGCAGAGAATGAGCTGGTACCTACTACCATGCTCACCCGGAACAAAACCTACGATGCCCAACCCGACTATAAATATAGAGCATTCTGAGGGTAAGAGTCTCTCTTCTCAAAAACTACTCCAAAAATTAAAAGAAGCAACTATACCACCAAATGCCCAGACATGAATGCAGAGATATGAGAAGTATGAAAAAA
>NW_007884331.1:0-549 GCF_000696425.1 Galeopterus variegatus
TTTAGTTATTGATTAATATATGAGTAAACTGAGGCTCACAAAGGTTAGCTTTATCAGTTTGGCATTTGACTCTGTGCTTTCTCCACTGTACTACACAATCTTCCCAAAGGGACCATGCAAAGGCAGCATGCCCAGAGCCCCAGAAAGATTCAGTTTGGTTTATATTTGTTTTTAACCCTTGTAAAGTGAAAAATTCTACAATATAGGGTACTATGTATACACATTTAATATATAACTGCAAACTCACCCAAAAGTAAATATGGCTGAGAATTAATTTTAAAGCATTTTTTTTTACTTTAAAAAAAGAGATTGAAACCAAAAATAATGGTAATAGATATCTATTTTAAAATTATTAAATATACATTAAATAGGCCCCAATCAAAATAAACACAGAAAATAATATAGAAGGCACAATGTTACTAACCATGATTTATCACGTTGTCGTTTTGCTATATTTGTATTAGGTCATTCTTTCAATCCATAAACAACATAGAATAGAATAAAAATATGTCATATTATTATTTTTTTTTTAAAGATGACCGGTAAGGG
>NW_007884332.1:0-549 GCF_000696425.1 Galeopterus variegatus
TCAATACTCTTTGCTTTTGGTGGGAATTTTCTCAACTCAGCATAGAAATATTGGTTATCCTACGGTGATCAGAAACTCAACCCCGTAATTAACAAAAAAGTCACTTGTTTTGCAATTTTTTAAAAAATTACTTAGCATGTGCAGTTTGTTTGGTAGACAAAAGTCTTTTAAGACATGGGGTTCCTTGGGTGAAGAAATACATAAAGGGCCTTGATAGAGATTGAATCGTGTCTGCCAAGTTTTATATATTAGAAGTTTGATCCCTATGGTAACTGCTGAGGGTGGGAAATCCCATTATGATAGTTGAAAGGTTCGACTTTGAAGAGGTGATTAAGTTGATGGTTTAATGGTGGTTGTGAGCCTGGTTCTGAGGGCTTTAAAAGGAGAGTCAGGAGGAGCACTCTTTGCTGTGCCATTTTCTGCCATGCGAGCCCCTGCATTGCTGTAAAGCCACCACCAAAGAAGACACTCACCAGATGTGTTCCCCGAACTTTGGATTTCCCAACGTCTGAAACTAAGCAATAAATTTCATTTTCTTGCAATTCACCC
>NW_007884333.1:0-549 GCF_000696425.1 Galeopterus variegatus
CTCTCACCTGAAGGCCCTGCCGGGCCGGGCGTGGAAGCCGAGGGGAAGAGCGTGCGAGCAGAAGCCCAACGGGCGACAGCGTGCGCCGCCGGCCGCAGCCTGTCGCTCCCGGAGCGTGTTTTCTTTGTCTGTTTTTGAAGATTATAAAGCGTTTATTTGAAAAGGATACATTTTATTAAATCCCTTTTCCACTTTAATAACGTACCCCACATCACTTTTCCAGTCTCCTTAAAGTGTTCTTTCTTTATCAACAACTCTATCCTGTAATTAAGGCCATATTTTTAAAGCTACACAAACTAAGGAGCCTCTTGAACTATGTCCTGAACCCCACTGCCAAATGTAACGTCACCGAAACCACGCAATGGCTGTGGGTGTGAGCGACACTCCACGGGCGTGCGGCCGGGAAGCGAGCCCATCTGTGCTCTTACTGGACACCGTGTGGCCCCCCGCTGGCCCACTCCTCCACAGCCCCGGCCCCGCGGCGGAAGGCTCCGGGCCGGGCTGCACCCACGGAAAGGCGCGGCGGTTCCTGTCCGCAGTCGCCGCGAA
>NW_007884334.1:0-549 GCF_000696425.1 Galeopterus variegatus
TAGGAGTATAAAGCAAGAAGACTGATTTCTTATGTGATTTATAAATGATCTTAAGGCAATCACAAAGGGGAAATTCCAAAGATGCTTAAAACAATGACAACACAGTGAAAAAAAGAGTATTACTAATTCCAAGGTAGCTAGTGTAATGGACACTTGAGTTTTAAAAACATTTGTGGTTAAATGTCTTACGTGGAATTTGATGTGCTTTATATCAAATATCACTGCTTGCTGCTTTTACTAGAATCAAGTTAAGGGACACATTAGAAATGACACAGTTTTACGTCACTGATTTCAGAGCAAAAGGAGCTTAGGTGACTGCAGATTATGATAAATATGGCTTTAATTACAAACATGAAGTATGACTCATTACAGATGAGGATAGTAGGAAAGATGAGATGTGAAAAAAAAATCAAACATTTTGGTGTTGAAGAGCTAAGGTGTTCAAAGTACGCCATCTTTTAAGATGTGCTGGTTAATTTAGTCAATTGCCTCACTACCCCAGGACTCCCATTCTTTATAAATAATTTTTATTAAATTTCAATAAATTGT
>NW_007884335.1:0-549 GCF_000696425.1 Galeopterus variegatus
GAAGAATGAAACTAGATCCATACCTCTCACCATATACTAAAATCACCTCAAAATGGATCAAAGATTTAAATATACACCCGGAAACAATAAAACTTATTAAAGAAAACATAGTAGAAACACTTCAGCAAATAGGACTGGACACAGACTTCATGAATACAACCCCAAAAGCACGGGCAACCAAAGAAAAAATAAACAAATGGGATTATATCGAACTGAAAAGCTTCTACACAGCAAAAGAAACAATTAACAGAGCTAAAAGACAACCAACAGAGTGGGAGAAAATATTTGCAAAATATACGACCGACAAAGGATTAATATCCAGAATATACAAGGAACTCAAACAACTTTACAAGAAAAAAAACAAGTAATCCAATTAAAAAATGGGCAAAAGAGCTAAATAGCCATTTCTCTAAGGAAGATATACAAATGGCCAACAAACTTATGAAAAAATGCTCAACATCACTCAGCATCCGGGAAATGTAAATCAGAACTACACTGAGATACCATCTCACCCCTGTTAGGATGGCTAAAATCCAAAAGACTCTGAAC
>NW_007884336.1:0-549 GCF_000696425.1 Galeopterus variegatus
GAAGACAGATATTCAGGATTAGAACAGGACTTCTCTCTTCTTGCCCCTTATGTCATACCACATCATATCACATCATCTGGGATTGGAAAACTATTTCATGCTGATTTTAAGAAGAGAAAAGTAGGACTTCAGTTGGCAAAGGAATGCCTTTCCTGGCTCCAGAGAGTGAGGTTCCTGACAGAACTGAGGACTAATGATCATCTTCCTGTCATCATAAGCCCTCGGTTAGATTCACAGAGAGCAGCTGGCCGGCTGGCTCAGTCAATGAGAGCTCAGTGTTGTAACATGAAGGTCAAGGTTTGGATCCCCATGCTGGCCAGCCACCGCTAAAAAACCCCAAGAATTACAGATGGAAATGAGCCCTGGGATTCAAAGGTGGCTAGGGATCTTCTGAGAAGATTTTATGTAGTGCACACCTGCTAGAAAACATCATAGAAGAATGAGTTTATGATTTAAGTTTTCAAAAGTAGTCACTAATGGATGAGAAAATTTGTGAAAACCAAAACAGATTTTTAAATCTTCTCAATCCAAGCTGTGTGCCCTGCCAGC
>NW_007884337.1:0-549 GCF_000696425.1 Galeopterus variegatus
CATTGTCCCACGTGTTTTTTAGCAAGATATTAGAGAATGTGTATAGACTTCACCAGGATAATGGGGATATTTAACCTAACATCTCTATATCATTTATAAATATGACAAAGTTTGGAACAGTAAATGTCATCTTCTTACACAACTGCTACAATAGAAAACCCACGGAAATATTTACCTAAGAGACTCAGTTTAATGAAATATTTTATTCCCAAAATAATTTGAATAAACTACTAAAATGGTGAAATTTTGTATTTATTGATTAGTTCTCCACTTTACTGTGTTGTTTTTAAAACTATACTTGTATTTGCTTTCTAAATCTCACACCGTGTATTTTATCAATTATGTTGCTTCATCCAATAATTACTGTACAGACAATAGGAGCAAGGATAAGATAGCAGTGAGAGTATAAAACTTTTATTAAAAATAACTAGGTTTCCATATTTGCAAAAGGCCTAGCCATTTGGCGAAATCCATCCCTGCAGGGATGTTTTTTCTTCAAATGGGTTTTGCGAGCCCCCTCCAAATACTCCTATTTTTTATACAAAGAGA
>NW_007884338.1:0-549 GCF_000696425.1 Galeopterus variegatus
TATTAGATACAGGATTATTCAGGTTAATCCATTTTTTTAAGTGAGGCTTTGTAGATGTTGTCTTTCAAGAAATATTTTCATTTAATCTATGTAGTTGGATTTGTTGATCTGAAAGTCTTTATTTTACCTTCATTTTAGAGAGATATTTTCACTGGGTATAAAATTCTAGGTTTGACAATTTCTTTCAAGCACTTTAAAGCTGTCATTCAGTATATTTTGGCTTGCAAGTTTTTTGACATGAAGTTATTGATTGTTCTTATTTTTGATTCTGTATATGTAATATGTGTTTTTAAAAAAATCCTTTGCTACTTTTAAGATTTTTCTCTTTATTTCTGAATTTCAGCAATTTGATTATGATGTGCCTTGGTGTGGTACTGCTAATTGTAACATGTTCTTGAAAAGTAGCTTTATCTGAATAACAGGAATCATAAAACTTACTGTACCCTTCCATTAGTAATCTGAATTTTGGTAACATGTTCTAAAGGAATTTCTTGGCTTCCTTCTCATTCCTCCATTTTCCTGGTAAAACACAATCTAAAATGCCTCTGG
>NW_007884339.1:0-549 GCF_000696425.1 Galeopterus variegatus
CCGTTTCTGTTGCTTATAACAAAATACCTAGAACTGGGTAACATACAAGGAGACAATATTTGTTGCTTACAGTTTCAAAGTCCAAAGGGGCTCACATCTGATGAGGGTCTTCTTTCATGGTGGCTTTACAGCAATGCAGAGCTCTCATGTGGCAGAAAATGGTGGAGCAGAGAGAGCCTGAAGTGCTCTTCATTTAAAGCCCTCAGAACCACGCCCCTGAGCACTGTTACTAATCCATTCACTACAGTCTGGTCCTACAATCTAATTACCTCTTCAAGGCCCCACCTTTCAATTACCGTAATAGCATTTCCTATCATCAACTGTTACAGTGGGAATAAAGGTTCTAACATCTGAACTTTGGGGGACATAATTCAATCCTTCCACAGCACCAGCATGAGGCTGAACTTTTACCTTCTCAAGTGTTTTCGGTCCATGCCACTAAGACAAGTCTTTGGATGACTTCCCCGAGCTGCTTTTGCTTGCAATTGTTCTCAAACCTGAGTACACATTACAATCACCTGGGCAGCTTCAAAAAAAAAAAAAAAAAAA
>NW_007884340.1:0-549 GCF_000696425.1 Galeopterus variegatus
TATTATTTTTTATGTTACATTGTCTGTATTTGCAAATACTTTTAATAAATGATATGACATATACTCATATGTGTTTACATGAACTCTAATATATAACCGGTTAACTTTCGAAAATACTCTTATCATGAATTAACACCCAAAGATGGCTACGTAGTACTTCAAATATCCTTATCAAAACACCTGAGGGTTTTTGGTTAGTATAAGGAATGGTAAAAATATTTTTGAATAGGTGTCTTAGTTTGTTTTCTGCTATTATAAGAATACCACAGACAGGTAATTTATAAAGGAAAGAAGTTTACTTGGCTCATGGTTCTAGAGGCTAGGAAGACCAGTATTGAGGGGCTGCATCTGAGGAGGGTCATTCCATGGAGGAGGGTGGAAAACAGAAGCCAGTGCTCAAGACAGAAAAAAATGGGGGACAAACTTGTCCTTTTATCAGGAGCCCACTCCTACTGCAACTAACCCACTCTTGTGGTAATGACATTAATCCATGAGGCCTCTGCCCTCGTGACCTAATCATCTCTTAAAGATCCCACTCCTTAATACTGT
>NW_007884341.1:0-549 GCF_000696425.1 Galeopterus variegatus
TTTGATGGTAACCATTAGAAGTTAGAATTTATAGCTTTGAAACCATTAGTATAAACAAAAAATTTTTTAAAAACCTACAAAAACAAACAAAAATGAAACAGAAAGAAGAATACATGGTTCATTCAAATATAAATATAATGGAAGAAAGCTATCTCAAAATATCAGTAATTGCATTACATATAAATGGATAAATTTACCTTTAAAAATACATGCTACCTAGTTGGCTAATAATGATGACAGTGATGATGGTGATGATAATAATAACCCAGCTATATGTTATTTAAAATAAACTTACCTAAAATCAAACAACACAGAAGAACTAAGCATAAAAGGATACAAAAATATATCAGGTAAATGTCAATTATAAAAGAAAACATTTTAATATTAATATAAGACAAAATCAAATTAAAAACAAATGTATTAGAAGAATACTACAAAGAAGACTATTGTATATACTTTAAAGATATTATTCACCAAGGAGATCTAATAATCATGAATTTTTGTGTGCCTAAAAATATTCTTTTGAAATATACATTAAGCAAAGATTTT
>NW_007884342.1:0-549 GCF_000696425.1 Galeopterus variegatus
TGTTTTGCTGTTTGTTTTCTGTGTTTGTTGGTTCTTTAGGTTGCTGCTAGTGATTTTGTTCATTTGTTTTCTTTTTATGATTGTCATTTTTATTATATTAGTGGGTTTTTATTTTACTTGGATTGTTATGGCAGTGGTAATTATCTTCCAGGATCCAATCCCAGTACTCCCTTGAGAATTTCTTGTAAGGGTGGTCGTGTGGTGATGAACTCCCACAGTTTTTGTTTGTGTGAGAAACATACTATTTGCCCTTCATTTCGGAAGTACAGACTTGCAGGGTAGAGTATTCTTTGCTGGCAATCTTTGTCTTTTAGTATTTTGAATATATCATCCCATTCCTTTCTAGCTTTTAGGGTTTGTGCTGAGAAGTCTGATGTTAACCTGATTGGAGCTCCCTTATAGGTGATTTGACTCTTCTCTCTTGCAGCTTTCAAGATTCTCTCTTTGTTTTTGAGTTTTGCCATTTTGACTATAATATGTCTTGGCGCAGCCCTTTTTGGGTTGAATACATTTGGGGATCATTGAGCTTCCTGGATCTGAAGATCTGTG
>NW_007884343.1:0-549 GCF_000696425.1 Galeopterus variegatus
ATACAAGGAGTTTTAGATGTAATCAGCAGGAAGAACAGGGAAACATTCATCCATTTCATCTTCTTGGCATATATATGTAGCTTTTATTTCCTTTTCTTGCCTTATTGCTCTGGGTGGAATGCCCATGAGAAATACCAGAGGTGAGCGTGGGCTTCTCTGCTTTGTTCCTAATCTTAGGGGGAAAGCATTCAGTCTTTCACCACTAAGTACCATGTTAAGTGTAGGGGATTTGGGGGCAGATGTTCTTGATCAAGTCGAGGAAGTTCTCTTCTATTCCTATTTTTCTGAGAGGTCTTACCATGAGTGGGTGTTGAATTGTGTCAAATGCATTTTCTTCCTCGAATGATAAATTCATGTGATTTTTCTTCTTTAGACTGATTTTCAAATATTGAGCCAACCTTGTATGCCTGGAATAAACCCCACTTGGTCGTGGTATGTAATTCTTTTTATGTATTGCTGAATTGTATTTGCTAATATTTTGCGAAGACTTTAAAAAAAATCTATATTCATGATGGATAATTGTCTGTGGTCTTGTTATTATTGTTTTGT
>NW_007884344.1:0-549 GCF_000696425.1 Galeopterus variegatus
CCCACTGAGGGTGGTCTTGGCCCTCCTTGAATCAGGACAGGCTTTTGACTGCCGGGACCCACCAAGTCAGTGGCAGTAACACGATGGGACTTCCCAGGCTCTGATGTCTTCCTCGCTTGCTGGCACCGGTGTTCTCAGAGCCTCAAGCCACCACGTAGAAGTCCAAGTCCCAATGCCATGCTGGGGCAGCCATGAGCCAGTGCTTGGTCAGTAGTGACAGCTGGGCAGCCTGGTACTCCTGAGCCAGGCTCTAGATGTGGCAGCAAGAAGCAAGCTTGGAGGGGGACGATCCTGTCCAGCTGTCCCAGCTCCTGCCAGTCCGCTGACCCACGGTTCGAGTCTGTCCTCCCAGGTCTGGGCCACAGGCCCTTTCTGAGCCCCTGGCCTGGATGACCCACGAGCACAACACACGGCGGTTATTCCTGCCACTCGGTGTTGCGGTGATTAGCAGCACAGCACAGAGACCTGCGCAGAACCCTTCCAGTCCTGCCTTACTGCACAACGTCCACCGACACGACCCCTGACTTGAAGAAATCGGCGCAGTCTCCA
>NW_007884345.1:0-549 GCF_000696425.1 Galeopterus variegatus
ATTATTAAAAAGACCGAGAATAACAAATGCTGACTAGGGTTTGGTGAAGGGGAACTATAAATTAGTACAGCCATTATGGAAAACAGTATGAAGTTTTCTCAAACAACTACAGATAGAACTACCTTATGACCCAGCAATCCCACTACTGGATATATATCCAAAGGAATGGAAACCATCATGGCAAAGGGATACCTGCACCCCCATGTTTATCACAGCTCTATTTACAGTAGCCCAAATATGGAACCAACGTAAGAGTCCATCAACAGATGACTGCATAAAGAAAATGTGGTATATATACACAATGCAATACTACTCAGCCATAAAAAAAAAATGAAATTCTGCCATTAGTAGCGACATGGATGAATCTGGAGAAAATTATATTAAGTCAGGCAAAGAAACAGAAATACCACATGTTCTCATGTATAACGGTGGAAGGAAGGAAGGAAAGGGAAAGAGAGAGAGGGAGACAGAGAAAAGGAAAGAGACAAAGAAAGAAAGAAGGAAAGTAAAGAAAGAGCCACAACAACACATTGAACTTTCAGAAGGAGA
>NW_007884346.1:0-549 GCF_000696425.1 Galeopterus variegatus
TTTCCTATGCCTGGGAAGTTTTCTGCCACTATTTTGTTGAATATGTTTTCAATGCAGTCTCCCTTTTCCTCCCCTTCTGGGATACCCATGACTCAGATATTTGAGCGCTTAAGGTTGTCTAGTATCTCTCTCAGATTTTCTTCAATTTCTTTGGTTCTTTTTTCTTTCTTTTTTTTTTTTCTTTTTTGTCTTTTTTACTGACCGGTAACGGGATCACAACCCTCGGTGTTGCGCCCACACCGCACTCAGCCAGTGAGCGGGAACAGGTCTCCACATGGGATCCGACCCCTCGGTGGGAGCGCCGCTGCACTTCCCAAGCGGTGCACTCTCCAGTGCGCCACTGGGCCGGCCCTCTTTTTTCTTTTTTCATGTCTGCTTGTGTTATTTCATACAGCCCATCTTCAAGTTCAGAGGTTCTCTCTTCAACTTCCGCAAGCCTGCTGGTTAAACTCTCCATTGTGTTTTTTTTTTTTTTTCCTTTTTTTTCCTTTGTCTTTTTTCATGACCGGCAATGGATCGCAACCCTCAGTGTCGCGCCCATACTGGACC
>NW_007884347.1:0-549 GCF_000696425.1 Galeopterus variegatus
GAGGATCTTTTTGGGTTGAATCTGTTTGGAGACCTTTGAGCTTCCTGGATCTGAAGGTCTGCATCTCTCCCTACACCTGGCAAGTTTTCTGTTATTATTTCCTTGAATAGGTTTTCAATACCTTTTCCTTTCTCCTCCCCTTTTGGAATACCCACAATTCAGATGTTTGAGCACTTCAAGTTGTCTGCTATCTCTCTTAGATTTTCTTCATTATTTTTAATTCTCTTTTTCTTTTCTTTTTTTTTTGTTTTTTGTTTTTTGTTTTTTGGTCTGCCTGGGTTATTTTGAAAAAAAAATTTTCAAGATCTGAAATTCTTTCTTCTGCTTTTTCTAGTCTGCTGCTCAAACTCTCTGTTGTGTTTTTTATTTCACTGAGTGACTCATTTCTTGGAGTTCTGCTATACTCTTTTTAAGGTATTAATCTCTTTGGAAATTTCCTCCTTCATATTCCGGATATTTTTTTTTTCTTGTTTCCTTGTGTTCTTTAATTGGATCTTCTTTTATTTCTTTGAGCTTTTTCTTTTTTTTTTTTTTTTTTTTTTTTTTTTT
>NW_007884348.1:0-549 GCF_000696425.1 Galeopterus variegatus
TGTTTACTATATGTTAAGCACTTTTGGATATTATGTTGATTAATCCTTACAACAGCTTTGAGAAGTAGATTATTCTACCTTATATGTGAGGAAAACTAAGGCTTACACCAGTAACTCGACCTAGTATAGTTGACCCTTCTTGGGGTCCCCACTGCCTGTCACTGATTTCCCTTTTTGCCCATCCTTAGGGGACCCCTAGCAGCCTATCCTGTACCATGACTGTACCCTCTCGCCTTTGATGCTTAAACCAAGCTGGTTCAAACAGAATCTTGAGAGAGAAGATGACATGAGACTTGAAACTGAAGAATGAGAGGCATAGAGACAAGGGATCATTGAGGTTGAGATAAGTTAATAGCATTTTCAGCAAAGGGCTGCTGACGCCTACCCTTGAGTTGTGGTTGTCCATGTGACTTGTGATGGTTAATTTTATGTCTCAATTTAAAATGCCCAGATAGCTGGTGAAACATTACTTCTGGGTATGTTTGCAGAGGTGTTTCTAGAAAAGATTAGCATTTTTTTTATTGAAACATAACTAATTATACATATTGT
>NW_007884349.1:0-549 GCF_000696425.1 Galeopterus variegatus
GATTAAAAGCAGCCAGGGGAAGAAGCACATAGGACAGAGTCCAGGAAGGCACCAGACACGGGGCTGCCATCGCCCTCTCCCCACGCAGTCAGAATGCATTACTCTCCAGGCATCCAGGTGTGACAATATACACGGAGTATTCTTAACCAGGCAAGCTCCCCAGGCCTCAGTGCTCAGAGTTTTTATGGGGACTTCATCATATAGGCACACTTGATCTCAGTTTCCAGTCTCCAGTCTCCAGGAGTGACCCCAAAAGCCCTCACCCTAAATCATATTATTAGACTATCCATCATGACCCAAGGCCCCCAGGCAAACAGAGATACTCCTATCAGGCATCACATATTGGGGATCACCTCCCAGGAGCTGAGGAGAAAGGTCAGACCTCTTTATGGGCAAGGTTAAAGTTTTTAACTATACAATATGCAATTGTTCTGTTATCCATTCCATTTTGTCTTCAAAATAACCCTAATTTGGGAGTTGGAATGTTATTATTCTTCTCATTTTATGGATGAGAAAACTGAGATCTCAAAAGGGAAGACATTTGGGCAA
>NW_007884350.1:0-549 GCF_000696425.1 Galeopterus variegatus
TTGGCCTGTATTTCTGATTATTGTTTTGGGAATAACATATTGTCTGTGTTTTCAACTTTGAAGAAAAGATTTTTAAAAGGAGAATTATTTCATAATTCAGAATTAACTCAAGAGATAGTGCTATTTTTCAACTTATCTTAAAAGCATTGATTACTTTTCAATCAGAAAACGGAAAGGTTATTTCATTTTTTTTTTTTTTTTAAAGATGACCTGTAAGGGGATCTTAACCACTGACGTGGTGTTGTCAGCACCACGCTCTCCCAAGTGAGCTAACTGGCCATCCCTATATAGGGATCCGAACCCATGGCCTTGGTGTTATCAGCACCACACTCTCCTAAGTGAGCCATGGGCCAGCCCAGAAAGATTATTTTTTAATAAACGGCAAAAGATATAATATAGTAAAATGGTTTTAAATTAAGCCTACAAAATAAAAAGACCTGACTTTTAACATTTGAGGGAGGGATGATTTTTCTTTCTACCTAGAAGTGTAAATTAGGTGTTAATTGCATTATGTAATGCTAAAGAAGGTGTGTTGCTTTTTTGAACTAT
>NW_007884351.1:0-549 GCF_000696425.1 Galeopterus variegatus
GGGACTGGCCCCTCCTCCCACAACTAGGCAAGGAGCATGCCAAAAACACTACTTCCATGTGAGTGGCCCTCCACAGCCACCTCAATAGCCATGGCTGCTGCAAAATTGTCTAGACATCACAACCACCATGCAGATGGCCTGCCACCCACTCGAGTGCATTGTCACAAGGAGGGTCACCAGTGGAAACCAAAGAAAAGAAGAGGATGCCTCTCCCCACAAAGCCCATTCCAGAGTGATAGAAGAAGCATCTGCTCTACGATAATATTGGGGGACCTAAACACACCTTTCTCAACAGTGGACAGAACATCTAGGCAACAAATCAAGAGTAACAATTACTCTTTCAGAAGGAGAGAAGAAATCTAGGATAATCAGAGCAGGGAGGGAGACAGGAGAGATTGGACAAAGGACATAAAGAATGAGTATGATTTGTAACAATATATATGCTAATAATATTGATTTGATCAACATATGTCAACGTTGAACCAAAGAATATGTATAATCAATTATGATTCAATTTTAAAAAAAGAAGAAATAAAGCTGGTCCAAAGG
>NW_007884352.1:0-549 GCF_000696425.1 Galeopterus variegatus
ATGCTGAGTGATGTTGAGCATTTTTTCATATGTTTGTTGGCCATTTGTATATCTTCTTTAGAAAAATGTCTATTTAGCTCTTTTGCCCATTTTTTAATTGGGTTGCTTCTTTTTTTCTTGTAAGGTTGTTTGAGTTCCTTGTATATTCTGGATATTAATCCTTTGGCGGATGTATATTTTGCAAATATTTTCTCCCACTCTGTTGGTTGTCTTTTAGCTCTGTTAATTGTTTCTTTTGCTGTGCAGAAGCTTTTTATTTTATTTTATTTTTTCGTCTTTTTTCGTGATGGGCAACGGATCGCAACCCTCAGTGTCGCGCCCGTACCGGACCGGGACCGGCAACGGGATCGCAACCCTAGGTGCTGGGTCCGCCCCTCACTCAGCCAGTGAGTGGGAACCGGTCTGCATGTGGGATCCGAACCCTCGGCGGGAGCGCTTACGTAGTTGTTAAATCTTCTTCCCCGCTCCCCCCCCCGGTTTTCTTTTTTTGTGTGTGTGTGTGTGTGTATGTGAGTGAATTGATTTGTTTTTTTGTTGTTTTTTTTTTTT
>NW_007884353.1:0-549 GCF_000696425.1 Galeopterus variegatus
TGTACAACTATTATGTGTCAATTAAAAACAAAAACTAAATTTAAAAATACTACTGACGGGCCAGCCCGGTGGTGCACTCGGTAGAGTGTGGCACTTGGGAGCGCGGCAGTGCTCCTGCCGAGGGTTTGGATCCCATATAGAGACTGGTCCGCTCACTGGTTGAGCACGGTGGGGGCGCGACACCGAGGGTTGTGATCCCGTTGCCGGTTGCGGTACGAGCGTGACACTGAGGGTTGCGATCCCATTACCGGTCACGAAAAAAGACAAAAAGGAAAAAAAAAATACTACTGAGGTCCTATCAAACGGACTGAGAAGTCATTCTGAGAGGGCTCGAAAGAGACAATTGGGCCTTCTGTAGGAACGATGACCACTGTGCATGTGCATGGAAACATACCAGTTATGTAAACATTACACCTAAAAGAATTAAAACACACACACACACACACATAAACATACAAAAACAAGAAAACACATGTTTCTGATTGAAGTTTGCCAGGGAATCAACTCATTATTACATGCAGGGAGTCAAGCAACTATCCAGCCTGTCCT
>NW_007884354.1:0-549 GCF_000696425.1 Galeopterus variegatus
TAAATAAATAAATAAATAAATAAATAAATAAATAAATAAATAAATAAATAAAAATAAAACTGCCCTACAGATAACACTATTATAAAATAGGCAAAAGACTTGAGCAAACATTTCTACAAAGAAGAAAAGAAGACATACAAATGGCCAAAGGTATATAAAAACTACAATGAGATATTATCTCATACCTGTTATGGTGGCTATTATTAAAAAATAAAATAACAGTGTTGGTGAAGATGTGGAGAAATTGGAACCCTTATATAGTGTTGATGGGAATGTAAAATGGTGCAGCCTATATGGAAAACGTATGGATGTACCTCAAAAAATTAAAAACAGAACTACCATATGATTTACCAACACCATTTTGGGATATGTATTCAAAAGAATTGAAATCAGGACCTTAAAGAGATATCTGCATTATTTACTATGGCCAAGATATGGAAACGGCCTCAATGTCCATTGATAGATGAATGGATAAAGAAAATGTGGTATATATATATACACACAATGGAATATTGTTTAGCCTTAAAGAGAAGGAAATCCTGTCCTATG
>NW_007884355.1:0-549 GCF_000696425.1 Galeopterus variegatus
TGTGCATAGATTAGATTAGTTTTAACATTGTATACTGAACTTAAGGAATATTAATATAGGCCTTTTATAAGTATTTTATACTGGAAAAGGAAATATTATCAAATAATGCTACTTATGAAATATTACGGAAGTATACATTTGAAAACAGTCCGAGATTTATTTTATATGAGTTTAAATCTCAAATTATTTAACGGGGTTTTTCTCATCTCATTATTTTTAAAGAACATGTTCTATTGACTTTTTTCCTGGACTCTAATGGATCAGGCCGCATCTCTCTGCAGGTGCCCTCACTCGACCTTGGTGCCCCTGTCGTGTGTCAAGAACCTACCGTAGATTCACGGGCCTCCTGACCATTGAGATTGTTCCCTGTGCTCCCAAAGGATGATGTGTACCCTTTTCTCACTACTTGATATCATTTCCGACTCTGTGAACACTGTTTATTTGCTTCTCCATCTTTCTCTCTAAATTGTGAACCCACGAGAAAAAGGTATGCCTTATTTTTCCTTATAAAGCAATATCTGGAAAAGAGTAGATGTTCCGTAAATGAGA
>NW_007884356.1:0-549 GCF_000696425.1 Galeopterus variegatus
TGACTGAACTTACTACCAATTGGTGATATTACTACATCTCTAAATGTTGAAGCTTGTAATATACCACGAATAGATTCAACATTATGAATACCACAAGTGACAAATAAGGACTATATTACAAAGCATCTTACAGTGACAAATAAGAACGAATAAGTCCCAGAAAGGAGAAGTAACTTATTAACCACCTCCCACCCATTAGGATGGTTACTATTCTAAAAAAATAGAAGGAAGGAAGGAAGGAAGAACAATTGGTGGTGAAGATGTGGAGAAATTAGAATTTTTGTGCACTGTTAGTGGGAATGTAAAATGGTGCAGCTATTAGCTGTATGGTGGTTAAGAAAAAAACTAAAAATAGGGCATAGAAATATCATATTGTATCCCATAAATATATATAGTTATTATGTGTCAATAGTAACTATAAATAAAATAAAATTTAATAAAAAGAAAAAAAATGAATTACAATATGATTTAAAAGTTTCTCTCTAGGCGTATACCCAAAAGAATTGAAAGCAGGGACTTGAAGATACATTTGTACATCAATGTTCATAG
>NW_007884357.1:0-549 GCF_000696425.1 Galeopterus variegatus
GGACTCTATAGAACACATATTTAGCTGTAGAAATGGCATTGCTATCCATCAAGTCACCATCTCCCATTGTCTCAGGCTAGAAACTTTAGAAGCTTGCATGAGTCATCCTCTATACTTCCCGTCCACATCCAGGCAATCATTAATTCCTGCCAGGTTTACCTCAGAAATGTCCTCTGTCCCCATTGCCTTATTGTCTGTTTTCTAGACAACAGCCACCAGTCTCTCTCCCCTTTGCAATCAGTCCTCTCCAACTCACCAAAGTTATTCTCCTGTAACTAGTATATTAAACACGATGGACTTGGGAGGGTTCAAACAGAAAGCAACTTGTTCTATCTTTAAAACTCCTTTAAAACTCCTTTAAAACTGCTCTCTCAGAGGGAGGAGGGAGGGAGGTGTCGGTGACGGGCCATAATAATCATATACAGTGTATATTGACAAAATAATAAAAAATAATAAAAAAAATAAAAATAAAAAAATAAAAATAAAAATAAAATTAATCTATATTACGTGAGTCCACTAATTGTGTGAACGTGCTCTTGGTGTAATAGT
>NW_007884358.1:0-549 GCF_000696425.1 Galeopterus variegatus
TAGTGTCCTGATTACATTTTCTGTTTGTATAAATAGCTGAGAGAGTATAGAAAATGCACCATTCAAGACTCGCCTGCACAAAACAAAATGACCAGGGAACACCATGTGGGTTAGAGGTCACAAGAGCCCCGAAGAGTGGCCATGGGCTCTAGGTGTTAAGGATAACCCTTCCTGGACAGAAGAAAGCAGTTCATCACATACCAACTCTGGGGTCATGCCAACAAAGAGAAATAAGAGAGCAAGTTATTCCTGAAAATTTTAGACTGAAAAGAGGGATAATCCATGGAGGATAGAAATCCCATATTGCCTCTGTAGTATGTTTTACCCAGACTTATTTAGGTAGTTGCCCCAGCACTTCACACTATAACAAATTTGCTGTTGGTAGCAGACAGCCTGGATCTGGGAGAGCAAGTTCATTTGTACAAGATGAAAATTCCACTGAGCTGCCCAGACCTCTGTTGCTCACCAACAGACAGGGAGGTGTGCAGCAGGCCACATCCCAGAGACTGTGGGCTCACCCCACCTCTTACATTTTGAACTCCAATATCC
>NW_007884359.1:0-549 GCF_000696425.1 Galeopterus variegatus
TTTTGTGTGGTTGTTTTAAGTATCTTTTTTTCCCTTTCTCTGTTGTTCTTTGACTTCAGAACTTGTTGGCTTTTAGAGGTGTTACCGTGTAGATTTTTCTCTTTCTCTTTTGTCTATGTGTTCTATCAGTGGGATATGGTCTAACTAGTGTATTTATGGTGGTAACTAGCATTACTATTATTTTGGACTTCAGGTGCAGCACTCCCTTGAGAGTTTCCTGCAATGTTGGTCGCGTGACAATGTATTCCCCAGTTCTTGTTTTTCTGGTAAATATACTACATCATTTTCATATCTGAGGGGTAGCTTGCTGGGTATAGCATTCATGGCTGACAGGTTTTTTTCTTCTCATACTTTAAATATATCATCCCATTCTCTTCTGGCCTGTAGGGTTTCTGCTGAAAAGTCTGCTGTTAGTCCGATGGGGATGCCCATATAGGTGACTTGATGTTTTTTTTCTTGCTGTTTTTAGGATTCTCTTTGTCTTTGGGGTTTGCCAGTTTAATTACAATATGTCTTGGAGAGGACGTTTTTGGATTGAATCTGGGGATT
>NW_007884360.1:0-549 GCF_000696425.1 Galeopterus variegatus
TGTGTTCTCCCAATTCATTTATCAAAGCCCTAATCTCCAATTTGGTAGTATTTGGAGATGGCACATGTGGAAGGTGATTAGGGTTAGATGAGGTCATCAGGTTGGGACGCTCATGTTGGCATTAGTGCCCTTATAAGAAGAGACATCAGAAACTTCCACTCTCTCTCTCTAACCATGTACACATACTAAGGAAAGGCTAAGGGAGAACACAGCAAGAAGGCAGCCATCTGCAAGGGAGGAAGAGAGCCTGCATAGGAACCAGTCCAGGCTGGCACCCTGATCTCAGACTTCCAGCCTCCAGAACTGTAAGAAAATAAATTTCTGTTGTTTAGGCCACCCAGTCTATGATATTTTGTTAGGACATCCTGAACAGACTAAGACAGTCCTCATTGCTTCCACAGTTCTCTGATGCTTTTAAAAATACGACTCTTGCAATTCATTTGGCCTTTTCTAGTTGTTGCAGTAGGAACATGGGCTTGACATGACCGGATGTGTTGAACTTTTTAAACAAGATTTCTATATTGCTCTCACTATACAATTATTTCATTG
>NW_007884361.1:0-549 GCF_000696425.1 Galeopterus variegatus
TTTGAAAGTTCACTGATTCTTCCTTCCTGTCTTCCTTTCTGCTCCCACTTATGAGTGAGGGTGTGCAGTATTTCTGTTTCTGTGCCTGGCTTATTTCACTTAACATAATTTTCTCTGAGTTCATCCACGTTGCTGCAAATGACAGAATTTTATTCTTTTTTATAGCAGAGTAGTATTCCATTGAGCATATATACATCACATTTTCCTTATCCAGTCATCTCTTGGTGGACATTTAGGTTAATTCCAACTCTTGGCTATTGCAAATAAAGTTGCAATAAACACGGGAGTGCAGGTATCCCTTTGACATGATGATTTCCATTCCTCTGGGTCAATCCCCAACAGTGGGATTGCGGGATCATATGGAAGTTCTATCTGTAGTTATTTGAAGGAAACTCCATACTGTTTTCCCTAATGGCTGCACTAGTTTACAGCCCCACCAACAGTGTAGGAAGGGTCCCCTTTCTCCTCATCCTCACCAGCATTTGTTATTCTCTGTCTTTTTGATAATAGCTAGTTTTACTGGGGTGAAATGATATCTCAATGTGGTTT
>NW_007884362.1:0-549 GCF_000696425.1 Galeopterus variegatus
TTTTTTTCTTCTTCTGACCAGTAAGGGGATTGCAACCCTCAGCACGGTGTGGTCCGCACCACGCTCAGCCAGTGAGTGCACCGGCCATCCTTGTATAGGATCTGAACCCGCGGCCTCGGTGCTCCCAGCGCCGCACTCTCCCGAGTGAGCCACGGGGCCAGCCTTCTACAGGTGTTTTTAATCATGAAAGTGCTCATGCACTTTAAATACATGGTCATTTTAGAAAACTTGGAAAATATAGAAAAACATAGGAGAAAAATTAAGTAGGAAAGGATTTGATGATGGAGATTTAATTCAGCAGCCTTTTGTTAGCAAATTATGGTTTCAGTTAAAACATTTTTAATATAGGTGCTTGCCAAAGGAAGTAGACAGTTTTGGAGAGTAGTGTTATCTTCCATGTGCTGCTTTAAAAAGTTAGTTTTGGTTTTGTTTGATTCTTAGGTTTAGGCAAAAAGGAGCTTCTTTTAAAAAATTGTTTCAGGGCCGGCCCGGTGGCGCACTGCTGCAGTGCGCTGCTTGGGAGCACGGCGGCGCTCCCGCCGAGGGTTC
>NW_007884363.1:0-549 GCF_000696425.1 Galeopterus variegatus
ATTTGCAAGATGTTATGCTTTGAGAGATGTATTAGAGGAGACAGCATACTTTGAGAGCTGTATCTGGATGTATCAGGCATGACAGGATGTCTACTTTTGATACAATCTCAGTTAACCTTTAGGGCGAGCTATAAAGGGAAAACAAAGTTAGTTCTATAGTGTGTATACCAGTGTGTGTGGGGGGGGGTTATGTTTACAGGTCCGTTATCATCGAGTCACAAGGGGTTATGGAGAGGTCTTTCAGAACCCAGGGATTGATTTTATAGTGAACTCCCATTATTCAAAAATGATCAGACTCCATTTTCATCCCCAGAAGGGGTGTCCTTTAGTAGATGTCAGATACACACAGTAGGTTTAGCATACCTTCAACTGCACCAGTTGAACCTGATAAGCTATTCAGGCATCCCAATTAAGTTTTCCCCCTACCTCTTTAGGTGCAAGAGTGGCACGATAGTCCTGAACTGACTGTGTTTTTGGACTACTTATCTGACAGCGGGAGAGATTACCAGAAGTAGCCAGGGTTCCAGGCCTAGATAATGAGCAGGAAAA
>NW_007884364.1:0-549 GCF_000696425.1 Galeopterus variegatus
GAGGGCTGCCATGGTCTCCTGCTGAGCCTCCCATTATAAGTAATGTCTCCTGACACAAATCCGACATCTCATGGTGCAAGTTCTGCACTCATGAATGACACAGACAAGTATATATTCTAAAGCTCATGTGGTTAGCCATTTTGCATAGCTCCCTTCTTATTAATATTACCTTTTTCTTTGTGTTTCCACTCCAATTACCCTGTGAGAAAACGAAGGTAAGGCTAATGTTTGAAAGCAATAAATTCCAACGGAATAGAAAACATCTTTCTATGTTTCTCTGGTGCTCTGATAGTCTGGGGTCATCACATTCTCTTAATTGCTAATGTTTACTAGGGCCTGAAAACTAGGGCCAAGTAATGCGCCAATAATATTCCAAAGGTGCTATGCCAAGTAATGCGCCAATAATGTTCCAAAGGTGCTAGAGTATAAAAATATTGCTGTAAAATTAATCAGCCCTTATGTATGTAATATTCCAGGATTTCAGTTGTTCAACTCTCTGACCCGAAACCATCAGACCCTGGCCTTCAGCTCCTATGTCTTTAAGACTGT
>NW_007884365.1:0-549 GCF_000696425.1 Galeopterus variegatus
ACCACATATTGTATCATTCCATTTATATGAAATATCCAGAACAGGTAAATCCAGAGACAAAAAGCAGATTAGTGATTGCCAGGGGCTAGGGGAGGGAGAGTCAGGAGTCACAGTTGATAGGTACACAGTTTCCTTTTAAGGGTGATGAAAATATTTTGAAAGTAGATATAAGTGATGGTGCAACATTGTGAATGTACTAAATGGCACTGAATTGTTCACTTTAAAATGGCTCATTTGTGTAGGTGAATTTTACCTCAATAAAAAGCATACACACACGCATTCATCAGCCACGTTTTCCCTAAGTTAGCTAAATTAGTCAAAATAAAAGCAATTTAGAGACTTAGAACATTTTTAGTGTCATGACTATAAAGTAAATCTCATAATAAAAAAAAATAAGGGCCGACTCCGTGGCTCACTCGGGAGAGTGCGGCGCTGGGAGCGCAGCGACGCTCCCGCCCCGGGTTTGGATCCTATGTAGGAATTGCTGCTGTGCTCACTGGCTGAGCGCAGTGTGGGCGACACCACACCAAGGGTTGCGATCCCCTTACC
>NW_007884366.1:0-549 GCF_000696425.1 Galeopterus variegatus
TGGGAGATGGGGGTGCCCTCTGCCCAGATGTTTGCACTTCAAAGAGATGACCCCCAGGCCCCCAAAAGACATTCCTGGCTTTGAAGTTGACAAGAGACTTGTTTAACTTATAAAAAGTTTTACACACATTTCAAAGAGACAGAGAAGGAACTTAGAAGTTTTCCAAAGTAAGTCCTCTGGGGAACCTTATTTTCTGCAGGGAGAATTAAGCCTCTTATTTTCAGTTTTAATTTTGCCCTTACAGTGGCACGACCTGATTATTGTTTTAGGAATATCCCTGGGTGTGCAGTGAAGAAGGAACCACAGGAGAGCGCGAGCACAAGAAAGACGGCCACGGCCATGGCCACGGCCATGTAGGAAGCTCAGACTGGGGGTGGGGCTGGAAATGTGGAGTTGGACACATTTTCATGACAGCCGAAGGTGCTGCCCAGGGCTTGCTGAGGTTATGGCTGTGAAGGGAAGGGGCTCGCGGATGACCACGGGGATCTGGCTTCTGCAACCCTCTGCAGGGTGATGCCCACTAGGAAGGAATGGCTTGGCGGAGTCGAG
>NW_007884367.1:0-549 GCF_000696425.1 Galeopterus variegatus
ATGAGCTCGGTCTGATAAGTTTACTTAGATCGATGTGCTTGGCCTGAAGAGTTTACTTAGACCGATTAGCTTGCTCTGATGAGTTTACTTAGATCGATGAGCTTGTTCTTGATGAGTTTACTTAGATCGATGAGCTTGGTCTGATTAGTTTACTTCGATCAATTAGCTCTGTCCGATGAGTTTACTGAGATCGATGAGCTTGATCTGATGAGTTTGTTTAGATCGATCTTCATGGTATGAAGAGATAACTTACTCGGATTAGCTTGGTTTGATGAGGTGACTTAGATGGATGATATTCGTGTGATGTGTTTACTTTGATCAATGGTCTTGGTCTGATGAGTTTATTTAGAACCACACCCATGGTCTGATGAGTTTAATTAGATCGATAAGCTGGCTCTGATGAGTTTACTTAGATCGATGAGCTTGGTCTGATGAGTTTACTTAGATTTATGTGCTTGGTCATAGGAGTTTACTTAGATAAATAAGCACTGTCTGATGAGTTTACTTAGATCGATTAGCTTGGACTGATGAGTTTACTTAGATCGATGA
>NW_007884368.1:0-549 GCF_000696425.1 Galeopterus variegatus
AATCAAGTAGCTACAAAAACCCGGACCCTGATTTTAATCTGTCCTGGTTTTCTTTTCCAGCAACAACTTTATTGACATATAACTCATATATTATAAAACTCACCCTTTTAATGTGTATAAGTTAATGGTTTTTTAGAGTATTTACACTTGTAATCATCATCACCCATCTAATTACAGAACATTTTCATCACCCCCAAAAGAAACCTTGTACACATTAACAGTCATTCTGCATTCCCTCATCCCCCAAGTGTCTGGCAATCACTAATTTACTTTGTTTCTATAAGTTTGCCTATTCTGAAGATTTCCTATAAGTAATCATACAACATATGGCCTATTGTGACTAGTTTCTTTCGCTTATAATGATTTCAAAGTTCATCCATATTGTAGCACATATCAGTACTTCATTATTTTATTTTATTTATTTATTTGTTTGTTTGTTTATTTTACAGGGATCCAAACCCTTGACCTTGGTGTTGTAACATTGCACCCTGAGTTTGTGGGCTAGCCCGTTATTTTTTGTCAGAAAACCTTCCACTGTATGCATTTATC
>NW_007884369.1:0-549 GCF_000696425.1 Galeopterus variegatus
TTTCTATACCTAATTTGTTGAGTTTTTATCAAATGCTTTTGCTGCATCTATTGAGATGATTGTATGGTTTTTATCTTTCATTTTGTTGATGTGGAATATCACATTTATTGAATTGCATATGTTGAGCCATCTTTGCATCCCTGGGATGAATGCACATGATCATAGTATATCATCTTTTTGATGTGTTATTGGATTCTGTTTGCTAGTACTTTGTTAAGAATTTTTGCATCTGGGCCGGCCCGGTGGCGCACTCGGTAGAGTGCGGCACTTGGGAGCGCGGCGGCGCTCCTGCCGAGGGTTCGGATCCCATATAGAGACCAGTCCGCTCACTGGTTGAGCGCGGTGCAGGCGCGACACCGAGGGTTGCGATCCCGTTGCCGGTTGCGGTACGGGCGCAACACCAAGGGTTGCGGTCCCATTACCAGTCACGAAAAAAGACAAAAAGGGGAAAAAAAAAAAAAAGAATTTTTGCATCTAAGTTCATCAAGGATATTGGCCTATAGTTTCCTTTTTTGTGTGTGTCTTTGTTCATTTTGCCATCAGGGTTAT
>NW_007884370.1:0-549 GCF_000696425.1 Galeopterus variegatus
TAGGGATGGCCGGTTCGCTCACTGGCTGAGCGTGGTGCTGACAACACCAAGTCAGGGGTTACGATCCCCTTACCGGTCGTCTTTTTAAAAAAAAAAATTCTAAAATCTGTAAGTACCTCTTCTCAGACAGTACAAGGACCTACAAACAGTACAAGGTGATGAGTTCAAGTGTGATGGTTTTAGACGTATTAACCCTATCTTATTTTAATCTTTCAAAACGATATATTTATTATTGTTGGATGTAGTTAATGTTTGTTTAGGTTTACTCACATTTTACTTCTTTCTTCCGTCATCATTCTCTCTGGGATCATTTTTCTTCCACTTGCCTCATAATCCTACAGTTTATTTTAGTAAGGGGTTGCTGGTAGCAACTCTTCTTATTTGCCTGAAATTGTTTTATTTTTTTTCCCATTTCTGAAAGATATTTTGTTAAGAAAGTATTTTTAATAAAATATAAAGATACTTTAGTTCATTTGTTTCTAAAAAACAATCTTTTAAAAGAACTTTTGTTTCATAAAAAGCTATTTTGTATAGTTTTATGTTGACAGT
>NW_007884371.1:0-549 GCF_000696425.1 Galeopterus variegatus
AAAAAAAAAAGGATAATTTTATTCAAGTTGTTTGTATATAAACATCATTCATGTTCCACTTTCTATACTTTCAGCAACTAAAATTATTACCAAAGTTGTGGAACCAAAAATTAAAGTGATTGAAGGCAGTCTTCAGCCTATTATCAAAACTGAAGGTAAAAATCAATGTTGTACATGGTTCCTTTGATTGTGGACAAAAATCCATATAATATACTGATTTCTATGAATGTATCTACATTCTACTTGAAACTAACATGCTAAATATTTCTATATCAATGGCATGCTCATACAATTGCCGAATGTAGAATGCAAATTATTTAGCAAAATAGATGGTGCATTCCTAATACTTTCAGTACATTTGCTTGTACTTGATTTAATTTGAATCTAATTGACATTGTGTTAGCACTAGTACCCAGATACTCTCTAAACAAATTCTGAGCTTTTTTATGGTAGTTAGACTCCTTTGGGGAGTATACTCTTTTTTGTAGCCTTTGTTTCCAATTTCCCTACATGGTCTCTTTTGTATCATTATAAGAAGTTTTTCAAAAA
>NW_007884372.1:0-549 GCF_000696425.1 Galeopterus variegatus
TTTAAGTAGCTGCTTCAGGTAGCTCATGGATTAGGCTCTCATGATATTTGTCTTTTGATATTACATCTATACTGTTACTTCTGTCAAGGATCAATAATTATAATTACTGAGTACCTGAACTGGCAAACCAATAAATGAGGTTAAATCCAACTCCTCTTGTTTTTATTTTCTTTCATGAACTTTCATATTGAAATAGAAAACACATACAGAAATATATACACATAAGTGTGTCATTGATAACTTTTCACAGAGTACACACACTCACATAACCATTGCCCAAATTGACAAAATAAACATTACTAGGATCCAGAATCTGCACACACACCCTCACCCCGCACCCCGCCACCTTCTCTGAATCACACAAAGGTTACTGTCATTACAGAAATGAGGAAGTTCTAGCTCAGAGAGGGGGAGTGGCTTGCCCAAACACACAGTTAAAAAGTGGCAGAGCTGGGGTTTAAATTCAAGTTTCCTAAAAACTAGAGGTGTTTTTTCCCTTTTGCTAAGATTTCACTTAGTGATCTTTCTTCTACTATTAGTTGTATTTTC
>NW_007884373.1:0-549 GCF_000696425.1 Galeopterus variegatus
CACGAAAATCAACTACATTGTATATTGATAAATTAAAATTTAAAAATAAAGTAAAAAAACCCTAAAAAAGACAAAGATGATGGAGAGGGGAATTTAGTTAATTCGTTAGGGTACACACTAGAAACTAGGAAAATTGCTATAGGCCATTGTAATAATCTTATGAGATGACTGCATTTAGACACTTCAGAAAGAACAAGGATTTGGGAGACTTTTAAAGGGGCAGAAAGCACCTGATGAAGATTGGAAACTAATCCAGTTAAACATGACATTTAATTACATGGTTTTGTTATGGCAGACTCCAATTATATTGTTTGTGGTTTGATGAAATATGCCCAGTTTTCAAAAACATCTGCAATTACCTGACATAAATTGGCTTTATATAACATCCTTTCAGGAAGTGCTAGCAAGGGAGGTAAGAAAAATTTCGTCTACTCCGTTTCCTCTACTGCATCTTTCAATTTCATGGCAGTAGATGGTGTTGACAAGGGAAAAACATAGACAGTGCATGTAAAAGTCCCTGTTATATGAGATAAAGTGCAAGTGACATTT
>NW_007884374.1:0-549 GCF_000696425.1 Galeopterus variegatus
TCTTCTGCTTTTCACTTTCACTGCAGGTATGTTTGGCATCCAGATCCACTCCATATGCAACAATGAAACGGAGATCGAGAGACTGAAAAGTTAGAAACCCAAGTGGAGCAGAGACTGCGATGGGAAGGGGTGAAGTCTGTCTTTGGGGGTCCCCCCTCCCTCCTCCGGATGAATCCCTTCATTGGCTTCTGATTTAGGTGACTGAAAATGAGATCCAGAAGAGGAGTTGTCTGTGGGAGGCCCTCTCGTCATGCTGGAACTTGTAAATGACTGGCAGTGATTTATTTAGGATCTGAAAGGGCATCAGCAGCTCATCTGTGACAAACAGGGCAAAATGGAACCTACACAAATCAGTTGCTTGCAGCAAGCAGAGTTTTATATATCTCTAGTCACATTTTGCAGATTTTCCAAACTAGATGATGACACTCTCTTCGGTTTTCACCTGTACAACCAATGAAAGGTGTGTGGCCACACAAAGAAGCCAAATGTCATTACCTTCCTGCACAGTTAGGATTTTTATTAAGAATATTTTGGGGCCGAGCCCGTGGC
>NW_007884375.1:0-549 GCF_000696425.1 Galeopterus variegatus
TACGAGGGCAAGAAGAAAAGAAACACAATGGTGAAAAACATCAAGAACAGCGAGTCACGGATTAATTGACCACAACAGATATAATCACCAGAAAGAATTGGCTGACCATCGAGTTTTATTTAACCTTGTGGATTATTAATTTTGTGAGAACTGACGTAATTTTAAGAAAAGTTTCCATTTAACTATTGGTTTAATAATTTTAAAGGTTTATGTAATTAAAATGGCCACATTAACGCCCCTGTGTTGTGTAACACATAAAAATGCTGTTTTCAGTCTAAAGGCTGCTTCAGCTGCTTTAGCCGCTCTGGCTGCGACAGCGCTGACAGCCCACAGGGTGAGAACGTGCTACAAAGGAACCGAGGTCTCTGCCTGTGTTTGTTATTTTTCCCTGTCTCCTCATCCCTTTTTCAAGGACCCCCAACTCGACTGGAGCTGGTCTCCGGCACTTTGAAAAAATAGTTTAGAAAGGTAACAAATGAAAACAAAAACAAAAACAAAAACAAAAAAAAAAAAAAAAAGAGAGAGAGAAAAATATCAAAAATAAATAGC
>NW_007884376.1:0-549 GCF_000696425.1 Galeopterus variegatus
TACAATGTTGACTAGAAGTGGTGAGAGCAGATATCTTGTCTTCTTCCTGATTTTAGGTGAAAGCTTTCAAACTTTCACAATTAAATATAATGTTATTGGTGGGTTTTTAATAGATGTCCTTTATAAAGTTGAAAAATTTCCCCTTTTTCCTAGTTTATTGAATGTTTTTATACTGGAAATGTGTTGGATTTTGACAAATGATTTTTTCTATTGTTATGGACATGAGCTTGTTTCCCTTTATTCTATTAATATTGTTCATTGCATTGATTAATTCGTGTATGTGAAATGACCCTTACACTATTGGGATAAATAATGGTCACAGTGCATAATATTTCTAAAATCGTGCTGATTTTGGAGTGCTAGAGTTGAGGATTTTGCTTCTATTCATAAGGGGTTGGTATCTGGTTTTATTGTCATGTGATGTTTTTGGCTTTGGTATAATACTGCCCGCCTAGAATCAGTTAGAAAGTGTTCCCTTCTCTTTCTATTTTTCTTTTTTTTTTTTTTCCTTTTTGTCTTTTTTCGTGACCGGCCACGGATCGCAACCCT
>NW_007884377.1:0-549 GCF_000696425.1 Galeopterus variegatus
CATACAGACTGGCCGCTCGCTGGCTGAGCGAGGTGCGGGCGCAACACTGAGGGTTGCGATCCCGTTGCCGGTCCCGGTCCGGTACGGGTGCAACACTGAGGGTTGCAATCCGTTGCTGGTCACGAAAAAAGACAAAAAGGAAAAAACAAACAAACAAACAAACAAAAAAACAAATAAATCCTGAGCAAAAATAAATAATTAAGTAAATAAATAAAAAGATGGAGACATTACACTACCTGACTTCAATTTATACTATAAAGCTATAGTAATGAAAATCAATACACCTACTGATGGCCTTCTGATCTTCCACAAAGGCACCCACAATGTACATTGAGGAAAGGACAGCCTCTTCCATAAATGGTTCTGGGAAAAATGGATGTCCATATGTAGAAGAATGAAAGTAGATTCATACCTCTTGCCACATACCAAAATCAACTCAAACTAGAATAAAGTTTGAAATATAAGACCTGAAACTATAAAACTCCTAGAGAAAACATATGGGAAACACTTCAGGATGTAGGAATAGGTAAAGACTTTATGAATAAGACC
>NW_007884378.1:0-549 GCF_000696425.1 Galeopterus variegatus
TGCATTATACTTAATTCTTCACAAAGAATATTACTAATTCCTAATTACAATCACTTTTATCATAATTCCCCTTTTGTAGAAAATACAGATAGAAAACTAAGTGATACCCGGAAAACAGTTCAGAAGCAGAATGAGAAACTTGACAAAGACATAGACTCCATTACAAAAAATAGAGATTCTAGAAGTGAAGATTACATTATCTGCATTGAAAAACACAACAGAATGTTCCAACAGCAGACTTAATCAAACAGAGGAAATAATCAGTGAGCTCAAAGAGAACCTATGAACTCATCCAATCAGAGGAGCAAAAAGAAAAGAGAATAAGAGGAAATGAAACAGAAATACAGCAAATATGAGACTCTCTCAGCAAAATGACCTCTGCATAATTGGGATACCTGAAGGAGAAGAAAAAGGAAAGGAAGAGACTTAGAAATCATACTTAAAGAAATCATGGCTGAAAAGTTCCCAGGTATGGGAAAAGATAACAGCAACCCAGATACAAGAAGCTCAGCAGTCACCAATCAAATTCAATCCAAAGAGAAAGACCCC
>NW_007884379.1:0-549 GCF_000696425.1 Galeopterus variegatus
GAAATGGAAAAGGAGAATGTAGGGAGAGCCTTTGCAAATATACAGGTCTGGCACCTGTGAAGGAGACGGGGAAGGAAGGAGGATTGAGTAGGAAAAGTCTCAGATCTCAGGACCGTTGTAAGAAAGCTTCAACAAGACTATTGGGGAATTCTTGAGTCAGTGACCAGTCAAGCGTACTGCATGTCATAGGAATGAGCTTAGAGTCATCAGTCATGCATGTTCCTCACAGATGGGATCTGACCATTTCATGGCCTCCAACCATTTAACTTACCCTTGGCTCAGTTGAGGGTCTTATTATATGATATCGATTGTTTGTATTACCTATTCTATAAATTTCCTGTTCATTTTCTTTTCCAAGATTTCTATTAGATTATCTTTTTCTTATAAATTCATAAGAGTTTTGCTTATAAAAATAATTAACTCCATGTTCTGTCATATATATCACAAATGTTTTCAGCTTACAATTTATCTTTAGATTTTGTATATGGTATACTTTTTCATACAAATAATTTTAATTTCAACATAGACAAATCTATTCCTTTTTTGTTC
>NW_007884380.1:0-549 GCF_000696425.1 Galeopterus variegatus
ATTGGTTACTTTATTATTGAAAACAATCTCCATTGTGGAAAAAATAGAATATTCTAGTCAAAATCAGTTTTAAATTCCTGTGAGATGAGAGGATCTACATAGAGTCTTACTGGGAAAAAAATCAGACTAAGATTAGAGGGATAGTTTTGGCTAGAAAAATACGAGATTCAAGAGCTACCAGTAAAACTGAAGAAGAAACAAATACTTAACCACAATGGAAAAAGCTTCCTAAAAATTAAGAGATTATAAAGCTTACTTCTGGAGAGTTACTTTTCAGGACACCTGAAAATCTGGGACCTATGCATTGTGCCAACTCCATAGCTATATAACTTACCCCCACTGTTGCTTCTCAGGCAAAAAAAAAAAATATATATATATATATCTTAGACCTAAATAAACAATTTATTAGGGATATTATGATATTTCAGCTGAGCAAGGAAATTTATGTTTAAGAAGAAAACCTAAATATATCTTCTGAAAAGTTATTCCCCCACTAAGAATTTTCTGCCTTTCACATCTGGTTCCATATCTGAGCCCTAGTCTTCCTCT
>NW_007884381.1:0-549 GCF_000696425.1 Galeopterus variegatus
ATCCACATATCTTGACAATCATAAGTTTTACCCTAAAAAATCTGTTCATATATCCATTGTTAAGGACTTGAAATGGTTTCTCCAAAGAGAAAACGTTTTCACTAGCTTCTGGGAAACCCACAAAGACACATTAAATAAACATGGAATTTCAGCTAAATTATGAGTTCTAGAGGTTTCCTGAATCACAGGCTTCCATGAATGCTGAGTTCTCAGAGGATACGTAGTTGAGATACAAGAAGCTGGGACTGGGGAGCAGGAGTGGAAGCTCTAACTGCATCAGCCAGAAACAACAGTGCCAGTAAACTAGTCATCATCATAAAAACATGGTAACAAACTAGAGATTTCTCCATATAAGCTTCAAACTTCTAGCTGCCTTTCCCTTGGCTCTAGTTAAAAGCAAATATTCCTGTTCCTCCCTCCTTGCTCAGTCACCAGCCAGCTGTTGGATCCTGGAGAAGTAGAGCAGTTTTGGGGAAACAGTGGGAGCAGGAAGAGAAGGGGACACAAAAGGTAGGAAAGGGACATGTGCAGGGAGGAGCAGGGGCGGGA
>NW_007884382.1:0-549 GCF_000696425.1 Galeopterus variegatus
GTGATTCTGTAACCCATTCCAAATATTCCATAATCTCCTGAGGAAGTGTTCTTAAATGCTCGTTATGGCCCTAATTTCTGTATCAATTAAGATATTTCTTAAGCCAAAGAAATTGATTCTATTGAATTCATAACAAAACAAATGAATAAGAAGAAGACTCCTAAGAAGCTCATCAGGAAAACTGTGAAAAGAACCAAGAACCAAGTGCTCAAGTCATAGGAACATGAATCAAGGCAGCTGTAAGAATCACAGTGGAAAGAGATCACCGCAACTTCTCTCTAGCACGCTATCATCGTAAGACTCACTTTAATCATCATTCATCTCTGTGTGCTGTGCCTGTTTTCAAAATTCAAATAATCTGTAAGAGAAGCTCCTAGAAGCCAGGCTTGAATCTGTGCCCCTCTGTGGGGTGGTAGAAGGGGCATGTACTATGAAGACAAAATTTGTAATTGTAAGATTTGGGATGAATCCCAATCTCACATAGAACAGGAATACTCACCTCGAAGAGACCACAAGACCATGAGCACTGCAATTAGCAAGAGGTTTATT
>NW_007884383.1:0-549 GCF_000696425.1 Galeopterus variegatus
AAAAAAAATGTCTAAGTGTTCAGGGCCTTCTGCCCTTTAAGGGGAAGAGGTTGTCGTGTCTTACAAACACTGAGGAATTTGCACAGTGGAGAAAAAGGTGAAGATTTAGAAGGTAACTGAGCAACTACCTGGAAAGGGAATAGAAAGAACAGTTGTCTTTATGAGATATCAATAGCTTCAATAGCTCCCTGCAAATTCCTGAAGCCTGGGAGCACTCCAGACAGGATGTGAGTGCACTGCAGAATCATCCAGAAGGCAGAACAGCATCACTAGCAGAAAAGAGCAAGAAATGAGAGTGACCTCCTGGGAGATAATGGTCACTAATATTAGCCTTCCCAACTTGTCTTACAGCATTATTTATTGTCAGGTAAGTTTCAGATATGCATTTACATCAAAACTAAACCTGAAGGAAATAAAAATTCTGTCATCACTGTGTTATTTATGTCCATGTGGACAATGCCTGAATCAACGGC
This sequence comes from Galeopterus variegatus, assembly GCF_000696425.1. NCBI lineage: Eukaryota > Metazoa > Chordata > Mammalia > Dermoptera > Cynocephalidae > Galeopterus > Galeopterus variegatus. The sequence continues at coordinate 474 of NW_007884383.1, forward strand.
CTTGAGGATAAACTTGATTCAACCACAGGGAGCAATATCGAAACCGATCCACTGAGAAACATTTTCCTATATAAAC
>NW_007884384.1:0-549 GCF_000696425.1 Galeopterus variegatus
GAAAGTAAAATTCCATTGTAACTCAGCAACAACTCTACAATTTCTCTGATTGAGGATGCTGGGATCTAATCAATAAGAGAAAATAAAATATTCATAAATAAAGTGTAATTTCCTTGACCCTGTCCAAATATCTGAAACTATAGGCCATATCCTCCCATTGATCTACTCTCCAAAGCACCATTGAGGAAGGTGACACTAAAAGCCTTGGCAGAAAACTGCCTATCTTTACAACACAGGATGGCAAGACAGCCGATCAATATACGTAGATGTATTCTTTAAGTATGCAACTAATTTATTTGAAACATTTTATACTGGTTGAATTACAGAATAAACAATCTGATGAGGAAAATTTTGAATTAATTGAGAGATGTATTTAACAGAAGATAGATAGCATTTAAATACAATGGAGTGATCTACCACCATAAAAAGCAGATAGAGAGAACCTCCTTAATGACCCAGTGGAAAACAATTTCATTTCCTATATATAGAGTTATTTTACTCCTATAAAAGATTATTTTGCTTGGTTTTTGTTTATCTTGATGACAATCT
>NW_007884385.1:0-549 GCF_000696425.1 Galeopterus variegatus
AGTGGAAATGTCCCTGGCCTTGTCATGATTTAAGCTGCATGTCCTTGGGCAAGTACCTGATTTTTTTAAACATGAGTGTCTTCATTTTTAGGTAGGATATTACCCTCTTGCCCTAACTACTTCAGAGTTGCTGTGAAGATCAAAGGAAATCTTTTAAGTAAAACTGCTTTGTGACTTAAAAGAAAATACTTCCATTTGGTTACTATTATTGCTCATTTATTTGCCTTGTAACCCTTCCACATCATGAAACCTCAGTTCCATTTTCTGTGCCTTAACTAAATTCCCTACACTGATTCATAATATTCTTCTACTGCCAATGAGGAACTTTCAGTCCCGCATAAACATTTTCACAAAGAAGTGAAGAATCCAATTAAAAAGTGTGAAAAAAAATCATCAGCGTCTCAAAAATTTATCCACACAATCCATGTTTGAGAAATTAGCTTGCATTTAACAAGTGTTACTTTGTGTATTTTTATTACAATTTCTTATTTCCAGAATGTTTTCCCATTTGCGTTGTTATCTGAGTCTCACTACAAAACAGGGAGTTAG
>NW_007884386.1:0-549 GCF_000696425.1 Galeopterus variegatus
GGGCAAGCCATGCCAGGTGATCACTTAGAGGCAAGCCGAGGGGCTCTTAGCACCAAGACAGGCCAAGGTGGCCCAGGGAGAGGCTAGTCAAGTGGTGCCCTTAGTGGCAGGGTGGCCCTTATGGCTGTGGTCTGCTAGGGGCTGACTAGTAAAGGGTGGCCATATGGCAGAACAACCAGTGGGTTCCTTGGGCAGGCCAAGCCAGGCTGGCCCATAGGAGCAGGAGGCCCTTGGCAGCCTAGGAGCCAGGGCAGCCCTTAGTGGCAGGCAAGGGCACAGGGTACCTTGGTTCTGGCCAGTCCATGAGAGCACTTAGTGGAAGGCAAAGCCTGGCAGGGGTGCCCGTAGCACCCGGCCAGGACAGAGGTGGCCCATAGTGCTGGGCCAGGACAGGCCTGAAGGGCGCTGGGGACAACCCAGGACAGGCCAAGGTGGTCCTTGTCTGTGGGCCAGGCTGGGCCAGATAGGCACATAGTGCCAGGCCAGGACAGGCCTGCAGGATCCTAAGGATAGGCCAGGCCAGGCCAGGGTGGGTCTGAGGCAGTGGGT
>NW_007884387.1:0-549 GCF_000696425.1 Galeopterus variegatus
TTTTTGTTTTCTGGTAAATGAGGCTTTTTGTTTCTGTTATTGTTATTAATTTTTATCCTTATTACATTGTGACCAAATTAACATTTGTTTATAATTATTAGTTTACATTTTTAGTTAAGGTCGTCTGTGATTTAATGCATGATTAGGTTTTGTAAATGTTTTATGCTTTTTGGAAATAAACTATATTTACTGTTATTGGAATTCAGAATTAAAACTACCACAGTGATTATATTGTTCAAATCTTCAATATCCTGCTAGTTCATTGCCTCCTTGATTTCCCAGGCCTATACAGACATGTTGAAGTCTCATGTTTATTAGGCACTTTTGTCTTTTCCCCCTTCTGTGTGTTACGGATTATGAGGCTGGTTAAGAGCTTAGTGATTTGGAGGAATTTAAAGAAGAAAGGTGTGAATAATGCCTTTTGAGTGAGAAGGCACTTTGGAGCAACAGTCAAGAACCAGGCCACGTGTGGCTTTGTAAAGAATGTTTAAGAGTTTTGATTTTGTTCTAATGCCAGTGAGAAGTCACAGAGGCATTGTTAGAGGTCAC
>NW_007884388.1:0-549 GCF_000696425.1 Galeopterus variegatus
GTTTAAATCAGAAAGTTGTCATTTTGCAATCCCCAGTGAAACAATGTATCTAGGTAATAATCATCAATGTGGTTGATGGGAAATTTGATAATGGGTGGATCATACTGATGACACCTAAACTCACAGATCAACCTTAACATCATTAAAAGTGGAACAAGCTGACAATGTGTGTCCATTGATGTGATGCAATATCAAGTACCTAATATTGCCTATGAAATATTCTTGCCCCCTGCAGAAAATTGAACCTAAATTTAATTGTATTTTTAGACTTACTACTAGTTAGTCTACTACTAGTTAACAAGAAATATGTGGCATATAGAAACCAGTTAAACAATACCACAGGATCAATCAAACAAGTCCAGGATGTGGGAAATTCAACAGAAAAAAAAATGATTCAACTCTTCAACAAATAAATGGTTTGACCAAAGGGGGAGAAACTGTCACATAGTAATAACAGCTTCAAAGATATATCGACCAAATTCAACAGTAAAAAAACTTATCTGCATTCTGATTTGAACAAAAGTACTATCAAAAAATGTTTTGATCATT
>NW_007884389.1:0-549 GCF_000696425.1 Galeopterus variegatus
TCATCACTCCGGCTCTGGGACACACAGTGGGGATGACTTCCGGCTCAGCACATCTGTGGATTTAGCTGCCGTGAACCTTCTGATTGCTGGAAAACAGAACCTCCCACATTCTGGCCTCTGGGGTCCTGGCTGGCTGGCTTCCCGTGGGGTAGCACAGGGTGGCCCAGAGTACGACCTGACTAGTGAAGGGCCCTCAAACCTGCTATTAAGAAAAACGACTCTTTCTGGAACTGTTCTCCAGCCCTGCTGGTCACTGAACACTCGGAGTCCATCTCTTCTGGCCTGTGAAAAATTTGCTAGTGGATCCCAGCCAACAGTTGTCAGAATAAAACATGGTACAGACAGACCTGGGTTCAAGTACTGGCTGTGTGCTCTTGGGCAAGGCACTTCACTTGTGTGATCCCCAGTTCCTGAATCCACAAAATGGGACTAACAACGCTCACACAGAAGGCTGCTGCAGGGTGAAATGACTCGCACCAAGTGACCAACTCGGTTCCCAGCACAGAGTGGCTCACTACAGAGCTCAGTTCCATTCCTCCCCGCTAAGTC
>NW_007884390.1:0-549 GCF_000696425.1 Galeopterus variegatus
CTCTCCTGTTCTGGCCTTTTCTGACTCTAGATTACCAGCCTTCCTGGTGACTCTATGAGACGCTACTTTTCTGCTTAAAACAGCCAAAGGCAACTTCTGTTGTTTATAACTAAGACCTCTGCTATAACCCATGTGATAGCTTGTTTAATTCTCACAACAACCCCGAGGTAGCTCCATTTATTAGCCTCATATGACAGATGAAGAAACTGAGGCACAGAGAGACTAAGTAATGGGAGGTCACACAGTGAGAAACAGCAGGGCATGGATTCAAGCCCAGTTCTGTGGACTTCAGGACCTGGGCTCTTAACCATTTCAAGAAAGAGCTTGCGGGAGGCTGAATAATAGCCCCTCAAATCTGTCATGTTCTAATCCCCAGAACCTATAAATATGTTGTTACCTTACAGGGCAAAAGGGAATTTGCAGGTGTGATTAAGTTAAGGATCTTACGATAGGGAGATTCTCCTGGATTATCCAGGGGGACCCATTGCAATCACAAGAGTCCTTTGAGAGAAAGAAGATAAGACAGAAGCAGAGGTCAGAGAGGAGGGA
>NW_007884391.1:0-549 GCF_000696425.1 Galeopterus variegatus
AGATCGAACATCTAGGTCTGATGACATAACTTAGACCGATATGCTTGGTCTGTTGAGTTTACTTAGATCGATCATCTTGGTTTTGATGAGTTTATGTAGATCGATGATCTCGGTCTGATGAGTTTACTTAGATCGATGAGCTCGGTCTGATGAGTTTACTTAGATCAATGTGTTTGGTCTGACTAGTTTACTTAGATCGATGAGTTTGGTGTGATGAGTTTTCTAAGATCCAAGGGCTTGGTATGATGAGTTTACTTAGATCGAATAGCTTTCTCTGATGAGTTTACTTAGATCGATGATCTCGGTCTGATGAGTTTACTTAGATCGATGAGCTCGGTCTGATGAGTTTACTTAGATCAATGTGCTTGGTCTGACTAGTTTACTTAGATCGATGAGCTTGGTCTGTTGAGTTTACTTAGATCGATGTGCTCAGTCTGATGAGTTTCCTTAGATCGATGAGCTTGGTCTGATGAGTGTAATTAGATCATTGTGCTTGGTCTTATGAGTTTACTTGGATCGATGAGCTTGGTCTGATGAGTTTACTTGGAT
>NW_007884392.1:0-549 GCF_000696425.1 Galeopterus variegatus
GCGGGAGCACCACCGCGCTCCCAAGTGGCGCACTGTAGCAGTGCGCCACCGGGCCGGCCCACAATTTTCATAAGTTTTAAGAAGACACTACATTGCATTTTGTTTTAAGTGCAATTCTGATGCTTATAGACTACACCAGGAATAAAAGTTAATGAAACAGAATGAGTGGTAGAGCTATATGACCAACTCTATTCAGTCATGTCAATAAAACATGAAATCAAGATTGTCATACATAATCCAGTGATGGATTGTCCCCATTGTAATTCATGATGCCAGCAAAAGCTGCTGAGACAGGACGCTTCTGCAGGGTAGGATGCTTCTGTGCCTAACGCAGACATTTCAGAGCAGATGACGTGCTTCCTCAGTACTAGACGTGGCTTACGATAGAAACAAGCTCATGAGAACAACACATTCTTCATTTCTTTCTCGTTGCAGTTGATGCCTTTTTGTGACAACAGAAACAAGATTTGAAGAAATCAGGGGAATCTGTAGAGCAAATTTATAGCATTTACCAGTAGTATGTTCTGAGTTGAAGTGGTTTCAGCTTAA
>NW_007884393.1:0-549 GCF_000696425.1 Galeopterus variegatus
GTGATAGTAGCCCAGCTCTGCTAGAGATAACACATGTGAAACAGCTTTGGTGGAAACAAAACGTTAAACAAATAGAAAGTGGAATTATACCACTACCCAAATTCTAAAGACTTTTATATTTGCCATTTCTTACTTTTTTAAAACTCAGGAACAAAGAGAACAAGATATAAAAGTCTCTCTATTGTGGTCCTGGCTGGGAATCCAGCCATAGAGCGAACTGGCAGAAGAGAACATGAACTGCTCTTCCCAATCTTGTTCCCATTTAGTGTCCAACTCTTTCAAACAACACCAAAAAGACTTTTTCTGTTTTGCGGTTATTATTATTTGGCCTTCTTTTAAAAATGTACTACCTACCACTTACCTCCATAAAATATTAGAGCTGGAGGGAATCTTGGTGAGTCTAGCACTATCATTACTGATAGTTGAGCAACTGGCCTAGAAATATTATATCAGGTAACAGTATCACAGGTATGTATGTAGTTAGCTGTAGCTGGGACTAGAACCTAGTCTCCTGACTTCCAGTCTACATCAAATTGAGTTTCTGTTAAT
>NW_007884394.1:0-549 GCF_000696425.1 Galeopterus variegatus
GCAGATTCTGATTCAGGAATTCTGGGGTGTGGCCTACAAGTCTACCTTCCTCAAAAGCTTCGTATCATGATCATTCCAGTAGTAAAAATGGTGATATCACATACTGATCACTTACTCTGGGCCAACTAGATTATCTCTAATCCTCACAAGAATCCTGTAATGATAATTATACTTTTTGAAATAAAGAAATCAAGTCTAGGAACAAGTTCAGTAACTTGGTCATGAGCTCACAGATGGAAAGCAGTAGAACTGGAACTTAAACCCTTGTCTCCCGACTTCAAATCTTTTGCTATTTACTCATAAATAATGGGGCATTGCAAGCAGCAAAGTAGTTAAAAATAGGACATGAGACTAATTCTGTAAGATTAGTACTGTAAGATATCAGAGTAGTTACTTTTGATAACTGATTTGATATTGAAGTTAATCTGTTTTGAAGGGCTTATTCAGTATTTTAATTTTAAGCTCTTGTTTATATCTCATCTAAAAATATCACAACCATTTCAGTAGGGTTAAATAGGTATTCATTGTAACTGAACATTTCATTAAAAT
>NW_007884395.1:0-549 GCF_000696425.1 Galeopterus variegatus
AATTAACCAGAATATCCTGCTGAGAAGGCCTTGTAATAAGAAAGCGAGGGCAGCAAATGCCCAGAATCATATTACGTTGAATATTGAAAGAAATATGGCCATATTTTGCATGCTAATTCAGTGAAGCAGAATATATGTATTTGATATGTTGGGCCAATATGCTTGGATTTTGAATTGTTTACTTATTTATTCAGTAACTATTGACTGAATGTCTGTAAACATTATTGTTGGTGAAGAAGAAAGCAACATTCCAGACAGGCAAGCCTTTTATTTCCATCGGAGCTCACATTTTAGTCAGAAGGAGACGAGAAATTTAAAAAATTTTTTAAAGCATAATAATTTCAGATACTAAGTTGCTATAAAAATATAAAAGGGGAAATAAGATAGAGTTGTGGCAAGGGAGGAAGAGGCCCAGCTGTCTTACCTCGGATGACCAGGAAAGGTCTCTGTGAGGATAGGATGCATGAGCTGGAGATTAGAAGAAGTCAGCTGCCCCAACCACTAAAGCAAAGCATGCTTGACAGAGAGAGAACCAAGGACAAGACCCCT
>NW_007884396.1:0-549 GCF_000696425.1 Galeopterus variegatus
ATATTGTTTTACTTTCTTTTTTCTGAACCTATTCTCCAAACTTCCTGCTAGTTAGGTTGAGCGACTGGGTTACAGATAATAGTATGTGAGTGAAAGTGATGTGGACGTGGCCTCTAACAGTATCCTATGCATTCATTCAGCCTCTCCTCCCTTGCCATTATGACCTTGAAAGCTATATGTTTCTGATTTCATAGCTCAGAAATATAGAAGTTTCCCTGACTAGCATCAGATTATTAAGTCAACAATAAATTAATATTCATAGTGTGTTAAGTCACTAAAACTTCAGGATCAATTTGTTACCACAGTGTAGCATAGCCCAACCTGACTAATATTCATTTAATGAAGAAGAAGATATGCCTAATAGATGGGCTTAATAGGATGTATGCAGCAAAAATTAAATGAGACAGTAGAAAATTCACCTCAGCAATTCTCTCAAAATGAAATGCAAAAGGACAAAGATATATGATGCAAAGAAAAAGAGTTAAGACGTACAGAGAATGATCCAGAGTTTCTGACAGTGTCTAATGGGTATTCAGGAGTGAGAATAGA
>NW_007884397.1:0-549 GCF_000696425.1 Galeopterus variegatus
CTTCCAATAAAAACATCTTGTACAAAGGGGAAAAAAACAACTTGCAAAGCCTTTAGGAAATGCTGAGTGCTCAGAATAGTTGCCCAACCCCCTCTCAGACAAACCCTATAAAGCCTCTGCTAGTCTGTACGAGGGCAGAACACTGGTCATTCAGTTTCCCCTCCAGGTGTGCTGGAGTAAACTCCCCTGCTTGATATCGTTTGGCTTGGAGTCGTTCATTCTGTTTGTCTCACTGACCTAACACCTACCCAGCTCCCACTTCCAATTCTGCAACGATGCTCCAAGATCTTCACCTTCACAAACCTCCCATCTCTCCCGACACCATCCTTGCACTGCTGGCAAAGCCCTTGACCTCAGCTCCTGTGTTGGTTATTGGGTGTGAACACTCCTGTTTTCTGCGTCACTTTTTACAAACTTCACATCGGCTGCCACCTGCCTTTCCTCAGCTCCTACTCTGATTTCTCCAAAGTGCCCTGCTGTATGATACGATGCCCATCCCAGGGCATCCATCTTTGCCCATCCCATCCCATCCCAGGCCCTAGGACACCT
>NW_007884398.1:0-549 GCF_000696425.1 Galeopterus variegatus
AACAAACCACAGAGGCTCTTAAGGTCCCTTCCAAGGACAACAAAATCCACTTATTAGCAGGCATTAGTAGGTGTACAAAATCATCGTTGGAAGTGCTGGAGGAGCAGGTTCTAGGTGGAGCTTCTGGGAACAACCCCCAACCCCCAGGATCACATTGCTTCGTGTGTGTGTGTGTGTGTGTGTGGCGGGGGTTGTTGCTGCCCCCACAGAAAGCTGCTGACCGTAGAGCATGTTGCCTCCTCTGCCACAATCCATGCCAGTGCTGTGGATGACTCCGTCCCTATTTTACTCAATGCTAAATTCAGATCTCTCACATGAGAGCATCTGATTGGCAGAGTCTATGCTACTTTCATCATCTAGCTAAAAGGGACTGTGAGAAATGCATTTTTTAGTGTTCTAGCTTTTGCCATAGAGCAAGACACACAAGAAGGAGGTTGCAATGGAGACTGACTGAGCCAGTCCCCAATACTCACCATAAATGTGAGGAGAACATTTGCAAGGATGCTGCTGCGAGGAAAGGAGCTTGGCAGCTCCAGTAAGGATGGAGCA
>NW_007884399.1:0-549 GCF_000696425.1 Galeopterus variegatus
TCCTCACTGTCCTGGCCCCAGGGCTTGGTCTGAACACACCTACCTGGATCTAACACCTCAATAAACACAAGTACTAACAGTTCAAATTTCCTAACTTCTAGCCTCTGATCTCAGGGGCAGGCCTGGTCTGGGGTTGATTGACTGATCTTTGGTGATTGACATTCACAGCAAGTCAATAATCAGCCTATCTCAGGTTGGCCTGTCAGCTCTGCCCACCTCAGGACAGCCCCTGGTCCAAGGGTCTGGTGATGCCACCTTGACTTGGGGGACTACTAACAGGACTTAATCGTGATGGTCTGTATGGTGCCTGAGTCTATGTGGTTCAGTATTTATGTCTACAAATGCTTAGGTTGTCAGTGTACACATGTGTACACTGTGTTCCACGTGTTTTTCCATCTACGTAGATTTTTTTTTCCCTAAAGATGACTGGTAAGGGGATCTTAACCTGTGACTTGGTGTTATCAGCATCACGCTCTCCCAAGTGAGCCAACCGGCCATCCCTATATAGGGATCCGAATCCGTGGCCTTGGTGTTATCAGCACCACACTC
>NW_007884400.1:0-549 GCF_000696425.1 Galeopterus variegatus
CCATAGCAATATGCATTTAATTCATTTCTTTTTATTTTTTGCAGAGATTTCTTAATTTTTTTAAAGAAATTATACCCATTATCCATTCTGTTGCTGATTATATATGATCATGCATGTGTTTGAATAAATCAGATGTATCGATACTGTGGCTTCTGTTATATATTTTGTAGGAAAATATTTATCCTTTATGTCTCTGGTCTGCTTCAGCTAAACTTGGCTTGGTGTAGTGGCTGTTAGCTGTAAGCATTCAGTGATGTAGGAGGGGTCTTCAGAAATTTTATGGGAGGATTTGTATTATCTTTTAATTCAATTTCCTATGAGCTTTTTGAAGTGCCCTCATATATCCTTTTCAAAGCTGCATTGCTTCTTTCTGAAATTTTACGTCATTGTTGCAAACTGGCAGGTCTGTGATACTTACAATATTTGCTTAAATTCTTAACTTTTATACTTCCACAGGCACTTTTTCAAATTTCTAATAGTTTGTGAATTTTTTTTTTCCTTCTCAGGGGAAGGTATCTTCTTATAACAATTCAATTCTACTAGAGCTGG
>NW_007884401.1:0-549 GCF_000696425.1 Galeopterus variegatus
CTCTTTTTGCGACAATTATATATGCTATAGTCGTCTGTAATCAGTGATCTTTGATGTTACTATTGTAATTGCTTGGGTATGCCATGAACTGCACCCATATAAGACAGAAAACTTAATCGATAAACATTGCATGTGTTCTGACTCTTCCACTGGCCAGCTGTTCCTCTGTCTCTCTTCCTCTCCTCAGGCCTCCCTATTCCCTGAGACACAACAATATTAAAATCAAGCCATTTAATAACCCTACAATGGCCTCTAAGTGTTCAAGTGAAAGGACAAGTCTCAGGTCTTTCACTTTAAATCAAAAGCTAGAAATGATTAAGCTTAGTGAGGAGGGTGTGTCAAAAGCTGAGAGAGGCTGAAAGGTAGATCTCTTGCACCAAACAGTTAGCCAAGTTGTGAATGCACAGAAAAAATTTTTGAAGAAAATTAAAAGCGCTACTTCAAAACCCACAAATGATGCAATTAAAAAATGGGCAAAGGAGCTGAATAAACATTTGTCAAAGGAGGACATACAAATGGCCAACAGGTATATGAAAAAAATGCTCAACA
>NW_007884402.1:0-549 GCF_000696425.1 Galeopterus variegatus
TCTCCTGCTTTACCTGCAGTTTTTGTCAATTACTCAGCCATTGGGTCGGGAGGTTCTGGCGCGAATAAAATGACATGCAGCCCTTACAGGTGAGAAGACTTGTTAATAAGTTCAGAGAACAGATTTATTAAATGGGCCTGTTCTAAGTTTGCCATTAATTAAAATTAAGAGTCATTTTTTATGGGCCGGCCCAGTGGCACACTGGAGAGTGCGCCACTTGGGAGCACGGCGAGCGCCACTGAGGGTTCGGATCCCATGTGGAGACCGGTTCCCGCTCACTGGCTGAGCGTGATGTGGGTGCAACACCAAGGGTTGCAATCCCGTTGCCGGTCCCCCGTACAACGCGACACCGAGGGTTGCGATCCCGTTACCGGTCAGTAAAAAAAGACAAAAAAAGAAAAGAGTCATTTTTTATGTTTCTACTAAATCACAGAGCATAATGAACTAAAGTAAAACAAAATAATAAAGTAGAAGTCTTGGGTGACCTGGTGTCAGAGAGGAAAAAGTGAATGAACTGGAAGAAGGGAAAGAAAAATAGGCTCTGTAGCC
>NW_007884403.1:0-549 GCF_000696425.1 Galeopterus variegatus
TTTCGGGCATTGTCCCTACAAAACTTTTCATCCAGCATCAGTGATTTCACCATTCTTCCACCCAAGCTTCACCATATGTTTGATGTTTGTTCCTGCTTCAATTTTAGAATTCACGTTGTTGTGTTAGGGGCTCTCTTCAAACGTTGTCTTTTCCTTCTTAGCGCCTCAAACCTGATCCTCTTCAAACATGTTATAAAAAGTTAGTATGAGTTTATTTCGGTGCAAAAAATTTTGAAATCAGTGCATAGTTTTTCATAATACATATTTTCCATGAACTTCTTGAAGAACCCTTGTAAATCAATAACTGGTACATATAAAAAGACGTAATATTAAAATATAAATGGATATTATAGAACGTATTTTATAACATTTATATTAAAATATAAATGGATATTATAGAACGTATTTTATAACATTTAAAATTTTTCAATAAATGTACAGGTACAATGTCGATGAGTGGGAGGAGGGTGGGGAGGGAGGAATCGATAAAGAGACATGAAAATCAACTATATTGTTTATTCATAAAAAAAGAAAACATACCAAAAAGTC
>NW_007884404.1:0-549 GCF_000696425.1 Galeopterus variegatus
GTGCCCACAGTATTTCATTCTAACCAGTGCGGTGCAAGTGAATATCTGCTGCTGTTCTCCAGGAAAGTTTCTGATTTGCTAATGAAAGAGGATAATTGTAGCTCATACCCTGCTCTTTGTGTCTTGAAAGGAACCCAATACTGGGAGTTGAGGCCATAATCCTACAACCATAAAGGAAAGCCCAGGAATATTTCACACACATTAGACCTGATGGCAAGGAGATACAGAAGCAAGAGCTGCAGCCTCCTACATCTAACCTTCCTGATTTATAAGAAAAATAAACCCTTATTTAAAAAATCACTACAAAATGAGCACAGTAGTCCCTCCTTATCCATGGGGATATGTTCTAAGACCTCCAGCAGGTTCCTGAAACTGCAGATAGTATCCAACTGCATATATACTATGTTTTTTCCTATACATACCTATGATAAAGTTCAATTTATAAATTAGACATAATAAGATATTAACAACAATAACTAATAATAAAATAGGATAATTATAACATTATGCCATCATCACTACTCTTGCACTTTGAAGCCATTCTTAAGT
>NW_007884405.1:0-549 GCF_000696425.1 Galeopterus variegatus
TTGATTTAATTGTTGTGTTCACTGCTTTTTATGGGTGTGGACCTCTGTTGTTTTGTCTTTCCAGAACAGCAATCCCTATTCTTCAGTGAAATGCTCCTTCAAGCTGTGTGATTCTCACAGAAGCTGCCATCCTTTAGGCACCAACTCCTTGAGTCCTGGACCCTCTTGGCTTCCTATTTAGGCTTTCCTTTCTCTTCTCACCACATTTGGACTTGGTCACCACACCCCTCTCTGTCCATTTTGTGACTGATTGAGAAATAATAGAGCTAGAATTTTGAATGTTAACTGTGTGCCAAGAACTTTGCTAAATCTTTGAATGCATTATCTCCTTTAATTGTGACAATCACAATGTACTTACAATGCAGTGACTGTTATTATCCCTATTTTTCACACAAGAAAGCAGATGTTTAGAGATGTTTGTGAAAATCACCTTGCGAGTATGTGGTAGGGCCAGGTCCAGCAGGGGCTCATAGCCATAGGACTCAGAAGCCAAAACCCCACTCCTAACTCAAGACGTGACCAGTAGGGCCTCTGGTCTCCAGCTCTATG
>NW_007884406.1:0-549 GCF_000696425.1 Galeopterus variegatus
TCAAAGTTATGCATTTGAATTTTGGCCAAGATGAGATTTTCCAATGCAGATGGCACACTCGGGTATACCCTGGTGTTCCTCTTATTGCCATGCTGAAAAATGAGCACAGAAAGAGTAAATGAAATTTGATTTGCAAGTCTTCTTTATTAAACAGATGTTGTGCCTGATATAAATTATTCTTTTGGAATTTGTAACATATGCCAAAGTATTTATCACGGATTAACTGCATGAACTTGCATGCTATTTTCAAACTTTCTATGTGTGAAAATGGATGGATGCATTTTTCACAGTTCTGATCAAAACACGTATGAAAATGTGAAATTATAATTCAAATAAGAAAAACGGTATTTAAAAACTTAATAAAATATTACACACAGAAAACGGAAGCATTTCCTACTTGTTCTCATATTTTCCCCTATTGAAAAAAGGTAATAGCTAAAAAGTACTAAGAACTATCATATATTGTATTACAAATGCACCTAAACAAAAGACATTTTAGAAGAATTGCTCAAAATATTTACATCTGCTCATCTCTTGCTTCTGGTTGTC
>NW_007884407.1:0-549 GCF_000696425.1 Galeopterus variegatus
GGAGACAGAATGCTCCCAGAGAATGCTCTATTTTATATTCAATATATACATTGGGCTTTATTTCAATTAAAATCACACAAATATAGTTTTTCAGACATATTTTATAATCGATTCCTCTTATAACTGGTCACAAATCTACTGTGGACTTTAAAATCAAGTCATGAATGTAAATTAATTAAAATGTAGGCTTAAAAGTACTTTTTATAATTTCTATTTAATATCCATTATTAATAATACAAAATATTATTTGCCTGACTGCTTTCTCACTTATAAGTGGGAGCTAAAAGAAATGAAAATAAAAAACAAATAAATTTTAAAAAAAGAAAGATGCAATAGTCACAGTAATACATTGAACTTTCAAAAGAAGAGAACAGAACTGAGGTTACCATAGGTGGGAAAGGGGAAGAGGGAAGAAGGTAAAGGAGGAATTGGTAAAGGGCCACAAAAACTGATTACATTGTGTAATATTGAATTACTAATTATCCTTGTTTGAAGTTCACATATTGCACACAGGTATTGATATTCAATGCTATACAATCAACTACGTTC
>NW_007884408.1:0-549 GCF_000696425.1 Galeopterus variegatus
GCGACCATGACAGTAATAAAATGATGTTTGAGTAGAGCAAGTGAAAGAAGTGAGGGAGTAATGTAGATATTTGTGTTCCCGTTTCAGGTGGAAGAAAAAACAATTGCACAGGCCTTGAGGCAGTAGCTTGCTTGAGAGTATTTTAGGAAGAGCAGTGAAGCTGGTGTAGAAAAAACAGAGTGAGTGAGTCAGAGAGTGATAGGAGAGGGGACAAGGGAAGTAGCAGAGGGGCCAGGTCACAAAGAGCCTATAGGTTATTGTAAGGTTGTGCCTTTTGAGTGACATCAAAAGACATTGCAGGGTTTTAAGGGAAGTGATATGATATTGAAAATATTGTAAGAGAATCACCTTGGTTTATGGGTTGGACCTAGATTGTGGAGGGACAAGTTTAGAAGCCAGGAGACCAGTTAGGAGGCTGTTGGAACATTTCAGGTGAGTTGCAATGGTGGCTCCGTCCAGAGTGGTAGCAGGGCAAGTGGTAAGAAGTGTTGGATTTGTTTACCAGATTGAATTTAGTTTTGAGGCTCAGCAAATAGGATTTCCTGACAA
>NW_007884409.1:0-549 GCF_000696425.1 Galeopterus variegatus
CAAAGAGATTAATACCTTAAAAAAGAATGCAGCAGAACTCCTGGAGCTAAAGGATTCACTCAATGAAATAAAAAATACAACTGAGAGCTTAAGCAGCAGGCTAGAGAAAGCAGGAAAAAGAATTTCTGATCCTGAAGACAGTCTTTTTGAAATAACCCAGACAGACAATAAGATAAAAGAATTTAAAAAGTGAAGAAAATCTGAGAGAGGTAGTACACAACTACCTCTGAAGCTTTCTGTGCTCCCTGAAGCACAGAAACATCCAAATCACAGGTGTTCCAGAAGGGGAGGAGAAAGGAAAAGGCATTGAACACATATTCAATGAAATAATAGTGGAAAACTTCCTAGGTAAAGAGAGAGATAAGGACTTTCAGATCCAGGAGGCTTGAAGTTCCCCAAACACATTTAATCCAAAAAGTTCCTCTCTGACACACGTTATAGTCAAATTGACAAAGGCTCAAAGACAAAGAGAGAATATTAAAAACAGAAAGACAAAAGTGTCAAGTCACCTAAAGGGAGCCCCCATCAGACTAACAGCAGACTTCTCAA
>NW_007884410.1:0-549 GCF_000696425.1 Galeopterus variegatus
GGGGAGGAAGGTCCTGGGGGGGGTGCCAGCGACACTCATCATCCCGCTCAGCCCCACAAGGCACCCCCGGATGGACCGGGGTCTCTTCCCGCTCGGTTTTGTCGGCCTCTGGCTCAGGGAGGCCCGACAAGCTCCACCATCACATAAGCCAAGTCCTTGCAATTAATAACTGGACAGATATATAGAGAGAGATTCAGACAGATCCATAGATAAAATGATCTCTCTCGCGCACGATCTCTCTCTCTCTCTCTCTCTGTCCATCCAGGGAGTTTCTGCTTCTCTGGTTGACTGATACAGCATTATAGGTACAAGCCATGATCTATAATAAGGGAGACTTCTCCATGTTTGACCTGTGAAATAAAAAGTCCTGGCTGGAGGTGACAATGGTGAAAGAAACTTATAAATGTTGTATTTGAGTAGAGGCTCTGATTTCTGGAGACCCCAAGCCAGGGATAGCTGGAGAGGATTGGGATAGAATCTGGTCCTAAAATAGTGCTCTGTGCCCTGAAGACCCAGTGCAGCCATCTCTGTAGGGGAGATTTTATGGAA
>NW_007884411.1:0-549 GCF_000696425.1 Galeopterus variegatus
TTCCAGCCTTGTGTCTTGCCCTGGTCTCCCCACCTTCAGTCCTCTGTCTCTCCTCTGCCTGCCACCATGCAGATCCTTCTGCCTGATCTGCTCTTTCCACCCCCATCCCTTCTTCATCTGTCTCCCTCCTACTCATCCTCAAAGCTGCAGCCAAGATGTTGTTGGCTCAGGGGGAGCTTGATTCCTGGTCCAGGTCCCTGTCCCCCAGTCCATCCCTTGAGTCCCCTATTACAGCACCTGTAATACACATCCTATCTTAGGATGGTCTCTGGTCCAGGCTTCAAACACACTGTTGCTTGGCACAAAGTAAAGAGTAGATGGATGCTCCTCACCATCAACCCATCAGGATAATTCTTCTCTCCCCCTGCCCAACTCCTGACATCGCCTCTCACTTGCTGTGCTCTTAGAAGCCATGGAATTGATTGCATGGGTTGCATTTATGCCCCAATGTTTCACCCTTCCCATGCCTATGGCTTTGTAGTTCACCTCTTTAAAGAGGCCCAATCTATTTTCCACCCCTTGAATCTGGACTTGGTTTCAACCAATAGA
>NW_007884412.1:0-549 GCF_000696425.1 Galeopterus variegatus
TATATTGTTTGGGGTAATGTGGACATTTGGCAATATTGATTTCTTCAATCTGTGAATATGACATATCTTTCCATTTATTTGTGTTGTCTTCAATTTGTTCCATCATTTTTTTTTTCAGCATACAGATCTTTCACCTCCTTGGCTAAGTTTATTCCTATGTATTTTTTGATGCTATCATAAATGTTATTGTTTTCTTGGTTTCCTTTTTGGATAGATTATTATTTGTGTACAGAAATGCAACAGAAATGTGCAGAAAGAGCAATCCCACTTCTGAGACTCCAAAGAAATGAATTACCTCATAAAGATATCTGCACTCCCATGTTCATTGCAACATTATTTACAATAGCCAAGCTATGGAAACAACCTAAGTATCCATTGACAAACTAATGGATAAAGAAACTGTGAGATACATACATACATACATACATACATACATACATATATATATATATATATATACACACATATATATATATACACACACACACACACACACACATGAGAGAGAGAATACAATGGAATATTATTTGAACTTTTTTTAAAAAAAGA
>NW_007884413.1:0-549 GCF_000696425.1 Galeopterus variegatus
TGTACATTCAAAACTTTTATCAAATAGGAAAAATTTTTAGTCATTTTTTCTTCAAATATTGCTTCTGACTCTTTCTCCTCTGCTTGTATGATTATAGAAGAAGATGATACACATGTATTGATATGGTTGATGGTGTCCCGTTGGTCTCTTAGGTTATGCTCATTTTTCTTTCATCTTTTTGCTTCTTGTTCCTCAGAGTGGATTCTTTCAACTGACCTGTGTTGGAGTTCACCAATTCTTTCTTCTGCCTGCTCATATATGTTAATGAAACCCTCTAGTGAATTTTAAAATTAATTTATAGTACTCTTTTAGCACAGAATTTCTATTTTATTCTTTTTATAATTTCTGTCTTCTATTGATAGTCTTGATTTGTTCACATTCATTGTTCTCCTGATTTCCTTTAGCTCTTTGTCTATGGTTTCATTTAGGTCTCTGACCATATATGAGAGTTGATTTAAAGTTTTTATTTAGTACCTCAGATCGTTTGGGGTAATGTCATCAGGGTGGCGGAATAGATGATTCCCAAGGTTGGTCACCCTCCACGATCAA
>NW_007884414.1:0-549 GCF_000696425.1 Galeopterus variegatus
GTAAGGGGATCTTAACCCTTGACTTGGTGTTGTCAGCACCACGCTCACCCAGTGAGCCAACCGGCCATCCCTATATGGGATCCAAACCTGTGGCCTTGATGTTATCAGCATTACATTCTCCCAAGTGAGCCATGGGCTGGCCCTGTATGGACATTTTTAATACATTGATTCTTCCAACCCATGATCTTTCAATTAGGTTTAGATTGTTAGGATAGCAACAGATTTTACTGGCAAAATATGTCAACCCAGTAGAACTTGGAACAATAATAACCTAATACCATCTAGTAAAAATACAATTATACTCATTAGATTTAGTTTGCTTAACTAAATCTTCCACTCACTTCTAGTGCTATCCTTTATCAGTGATAAAATAAAATCTTTACTTCAGTTTGATCAATTAGAAGGTCGTATATTTTGACATACTAAATGAAAAGTATGCTTTAGTTTGGATTACCCCACAAAGACAGAAGCCCACTGGCCTTAGGAGTTCATGACTGCAACCGCTATAAGTCCAGGGTTAGTGAAAAACCTACTTTATTTTCTGCTGGA
>NW_007884415.1:0-549 GCF_000696425.1 Galeopterus variegatus
AACAAAAGAGTAAGGAGATGAATGCATGCATAGATGGATACATAGTAGATAAACAGATGTACATAGATTTGTTAAAAAGGAATTGGCTCCAGTGATCAAGAAAGCTGACAAGTCTAAAATCTGCAGGGTGTCTCAGGAGACCACATTGACCTGATGTTGCAACAAGAGAGTCCAAAGGCCATTTGCTTTAAGAGTAAGTGTATCCAACTCAACTAAACAACATCCCCTCTATAAAGTTTAGGACAATTTCAAATGAAATTCCTAGTGGAAGATTTTCTAGAAGTCACTTAAATCTTATTGTCTATATTATCATTTTTATGGAAGTTGGAGAAGCTCTAGAGAAGTGAATTAACGTTGATCCTTTTGCTTGTAATAAAATAAAGAGCACCCTATTTTACCTGAGGGGACGTCTTCAAAATGACTTTTAAAGTAAAAATCATAAAAGTATATATATATATATATATATATATCTGCAAAGAAATCAACTTCTCCTTCCTGGAAAGAACAGCGTCTGTACTCAGTGCCCCTTTCCATCAGCCCCGGCTCAGC
>NW_007884416.1:0-549 GCF_000696425.1 Galeopterus variegatus
TAATGGGGGTTGCTGAGTTAGGCAAACTTGGATCCTTTTGCCAAACTCATGCATCAGATTAAGTTGTCTCCTCCCCTGGGATGAAGTCATTGAGGAAGGGAGAGAGAGTTTTGAACATAACTCTAAGTGATGCCCTTCCCATGGAGGGCATACTAAGAACCCCTCCCAAAATAAGGCACTGTATTTGGCACAAGGGTATATAGAGATAAATGACATGTCTAAGGATTTTAGAAATTTATGATCTAGTATGAGAGAGAAGAAATGGCATGACACACAAATAGAAATACAGAGATGCAAAAATTAGGGCAGGTGGTATCCAGTGTAGGATGAGGGAAATGGAAGAAATTGAAGTTGTAAGGGGCCAGGAGGTGGAGGCCATCAGAAGTTTCACTAAGGACTTTGGTCTTTATTGGATAGTCAATGGGAAGACATGGAAAGGGGAGTGAACCACTGGGTTTCAGAAAGCAACGTGTAGGATGGGTTAGAATGGAAGAGAGCCTCAAGGTAAGTGGAAATGAAGACCTAAATAAGGCAGTACTCAGGAGAAAT
>NW_007884417.1:0-549 GCF_000696425.1 Galeopterus variegatus
TTTTTTGTTGTTGTTCTTATAAATCTTAACAATTTACTTCAAAAACTTTCTGTGAAATTTAATGTCTGTTGCTATTGTGAATGGAGTAATTTTCCTGATACATTTCTTAATTCGTTGTCGTTGGTGTGTAGGAGCACCTACTTTTTGGGTGTATTGATCTTATATCCAGCGTCCTTGCAGTTCTTGGAAATAGTTTGTGTGTTCTGCATGGCTTTTTATTGCAGTGACTCAGATCTCCTGAGACACCTCCAAAGTGCTTACTGAATACCTTTTTGGACAGTGCTGGATGCATTGCCAGTTGTGGGGAAGTTGACTCACACAGAGATCCTGCTCTCCTGAGTTTATCCAGTGAAGAAACCAAGATAGTTGTGGAACCTATAATACAGGGTAGAAAAGAGACATGTTTATCTTTGCATCCCCAGCATCAGGCACATAGTGGTCAGTGATGGTCTGAAGTTATGATGGTGCCATAAGAATGTAGTTTTCAAGGCCAGCCCATGGCTCACTTGGGAGAGTGTGGTGCTGACACCACCAAGTCAAGGGTTAAGA
>NW_007884418.1:0-549 GCF_000696425.1 Galeopterus variegatus
CAGCTTCAATCTCCTTTATTGTTATTGGTCTGTTCAGATTTTGTACATCTTCTTGGCTCAGGTTTAGTAGCTTGTGTGTGTCCAGAAATTTATCCATTTCCTCCAGATTTTCAAATTTGTTGGCATATAGTTGTTTATAGTAGTCTCGAATGATTCCTTGTATTTCAGAAGTATCCATTGTAATATCACCTTTTTCATTTCTAATTTTTGTTTTTGGATCTACTCTCTTCTTTTTTTAGTTAGCAGTGCTAATGGTTTGTCAATTTTATTTATCTTTTCAAAAACCAACTTTTTGATTCGTTGATCTTTTGTATTGTTTTTTGGGTTTCAATATCATTAAGTTCTACTCTGATCTTAAAAATTTCTTTCCTTCTGTTAACTTTGGGTTTGGATTGTTCTTGTTTTTCTAGTTCTTTAAGGTGAGTGTTCGATTATTCACTTGCCATCTTTCTATTCTTCTGAATTAAGCTTTTAATGCGGTAAATTTTCCCCTTAGTACTGCTTTTGCAGTATCCCACAGGTTTTCGTATGATGTATCATTATTTTCAT
>NW_007884419.1:0-549 GCF_000696425.1 Galeopterus variegatus
ATTGCTCATGGTTTTAAGTTTCTGTTTAAAAATTGTAAAATTCCAGGTGTAGCATGCTGATTGGTAGGGTGGTTCAGCTGTCTCAGCTCATTGTAGATTTATTAACTGCAAAACAAGGAGGTGGTTAATGCCAGTCCAGTCTGAATATTCATAAGCAACCACGCTGCAGTGTGTCCCTATTCTGTCCTGCCTCACTATTGCATCTTAAGTAGGAAATGAGTACTTGCTATTCACATATGTCCCAAAGAAATGTAGAATTTTATCTTCAGTCACATTTACTCTTTTCCTTCCCTTTGAGTCTATTTTTACACTCACCATGGACCAGTAATATTTCTCCTTCAGAGATACCCTAGAAAGATGCAATGTCCTTAGAGGTTCCACATATGGGGAAATAATGTGGGGATAAGAGACAATGCCAAGGGGATACATGGACTGGAAAATACAACAGCCAGCAAAGACTGCATGAGATGTGTGTGAGAGAGGCTAGGGATGAGACTGGAAAGACATGTCTGAGTCTGTGTGTCAAGAGGGTTCACAATGCTGTGAACA
>NW_007884420.1:0-549 GCF_000696425.1 Galeopterus variegatus
TGGGCTCCCCAAACTCAGCACATCTCAGCCTGTGCTCATCATTGGTCCTGCTCTCCCTCCTGTGTCTATGCCTCAGAGAACTACAATACCCACCCCTTATCACCATTTCATCCCAAGGGTCTTGTTTGACTCCTGTCCACTTTTCATCCTCCACATCCCACTCTGTCACCTATCAGTCTTCCTCAGTGCCTCTCAGACCCAGCAGGTGGACCTAGACTCAGCAAAGCCACACTGAGTGCTGCCAGGTCCATCTCAGCTCCAAGGCTTTACACAGGCTGTTCCCTCTTCCTGATGTTCTCCCCCTCCTCACCTGCTAGCCTTGACCAGTTATAAGACTCAGTTCAGACTCCACTTCCTCTTGGTAGCCTCCTTCTTTTCCAGACTGGGTGGGGGACTATGCACAGGTCTTGCCACCACTGCCACCCCCACCACCACACAAGGCCTCTTGAAGGGAGGACTGTGTCCGTTCACTCCTGTATTGCCTGAGTCCAGCAAGTGCACTTGGCACCTGGGCATGCTCACCAGGGTTTGCTGAAGTGCCTCAGGGAG
>NW_007884421.1:0-548 GCF_000696425.1 Galeopterus variegatus
TATGCCGATTCCACCCTGAAGCATGTCAAAATCCAGTAGTACTCTAAGATAACAAGGACGGGAACAGAAACCAGACAGGGTCTTGGTGAGACCTTGCACCTGGCTCCTTGCACGGACCCCCCACAGCTCATGTCCACTCTCCCTTCTGCTTTTCACTTCCCGCATTCCATTCCCTCAACCCCCTCTTTAAAAACCCCTCAGTAAATCTGAGCCTTGGAGGTGGCTTTAGTCTGGACACTCTCCTTCAGGTTTACTGGGGAGATGGGTTTGCCTAACTTCTCTCCTCAGGCCACTGGTATTCCTGAATAAAAGCTTCCTCTTCCATCAACCAGAAAAGAAAAAAAAAATTACTAAATCGCTATTGACTGCCTTTATTATTTTTATATCACTTTGGGGAATGAGACAGACATCTCCATCCCCCGAGAGTGGGCAGCCACATGCTGGTGGGTAGAAATGTTCTGCTCACCGAGTAATGGAAGAAGTCGGCAGGGTCATGTGGTTGATACTACATTTTTAACATTCATTTCTTTGTAAAGCTAGATGTGATT
>NW_007884422.1:0-548 GCF_000696425.1 Galeopterus variegatus
AATAAATCCCTTTCATATAATTATAACATATCCTATTGATTCTGTCTCTCTGGAGAACCCTAATACACACATATATACATATACAGGTTTATGCATACATATAGATAGATAAAAAGATCTGCACTTGGGCTGGCCCGTGGCTCACTCGGGAGAGTGCGGTGCCACAGGTTCGGATCCCATATAGGGATGGCCGGTTAGCTCACTGGCTGAGCATGGTGCTGACAACATGAAGTCAAGAGTTAAGATCCCCTCACCGGTCATCTTTTAAGAAAAAAAAAAAAAAAGATTTGCACTTGCTTTAATAGTGTCAGGGAAGGTTTAGTCTTGAGGAAAAAGTCTGCATTATTTGTAGTGAAAGAACCAGCTTTTTTTTTCTTTAGGAGCCACCTTTTATCTCATTGATTTTTCTCTATTGCTTTTCTGTTTTCTATTTCATTGATCTTTTCTCTAATTTTTAGTATTTCCTTTCTTCTACTTACTTTGGGTCCTTTAAAAAATTAGTTTTAGAAGTCATTGGTTTCAGATGTTCTTTTCTAATATAGACATTT
>NW_007884423.1:0-548 GCF_000696425.1 Galeopterus variegatus
CCAGGAAACTTGGTGAACACCAAATATACATTGCACAATATCACAACAGTACAATAAGATATTTTGAGACAGACAGACCACATTCACATAACTTTTGTTACAATATGTTGTTATAATTGTTTTATTTTATTACTAGTTATTGTTGTTAATCTATTTCTGTGCCTAACTTATAAATTAAACTTTATTATAGGTAGTAAGTATAGGAAAAACATAGTATGTATAGGGTTTGGTAGTATCTGTGGTTTCAGGCATCCATTGGGGGTTTCGGAACATATCTCCTGTGGATAAGGGGGGATGACTATATTAGAAACCAAGATCTGGGTACTAGGTGTGCTCATTGCTACCAGTGTTGCGTCTAGGTCATCTTAGCTGAGAGCAAGGAAATATATGTGTACATACTAACCCATATCTATAAACTTATCTGTCAACATTTATTTATTTATTTGGCGGCTGGCTGGTAGGGGGATCTGAACTGCCGTGCCACTGATAATGTCTGGAATCCTGTCGACATCGCCAATTGTCTGGCTAGGCTAAGGCCTAGAATCCTG
>NW_007884424.1:0-548 GCF_000696425.1 Galeopterus variegatus
AGAGAACTTGTGATTTCTCCCTCCTACCCCCTCAACTTCACAGATGAGAAAAATGAAGAGAAAGTAAATAATTTGTCAAAAGTCATGGAAGTAGCTAATCCCAAACTAGATGCAAGCCAGGCCTCCTCTTGAATACTCATTCACCTGCCGCTCATTCATTCAATCAACAAGTGTTTGTTAAGTTCCTACAATGGCGTCCAGCTCTCTGGGCTTGTCATTTCTTTATAGTAAAGACAATAGCGGTTAGAGCTGTTCAGCATTAGGCAGCATATGAAATGTGTTCACTTGATTATCTTGTTTCATGGTCAACCATTTTTAGTAAGTAGTTAGAGAAGAAAAAGTTAATGTTGACAAGTTATACTGTTTATAAAAATAAATCTACTTGCATCCTTTATGGGGTTTGTGTGTGTGTGTGTGTGGGGGGGGGCTCCGTGATGTGTTTGTGTGTGTTGTGTGAGTGTGTTTAGTTTGTCCACTAACCCAAGAGCTCTCAGATAACAAAACAAGAGATGAGGGCTCCTATTTGCACAGAGCCCACAGGACATCCT
>NW_007884425.1:0-548 GCF_000696425.1 Galeopterus variegatus
GTCACTGAGTATTATGATTTTCCCTCCTTAAGGTTCTGTATATGTATCAATTAAAAAGAAAAAGTAAATACTTTTAAATTTCTATAGATGTGGATTCTCGCTGTTCGCTTTGTGAGAATATGAGGGAATATAATTTTGATTCTATATTTTGCAACCAGAGCTATAAAAAGTATGGCCCTACCCAAATGCACACAACACATATGCAAAAAAAAAATAATAATAATTGTAATTTTTAAAGAATGGCCACAATTTCCAAGCTCCCCAGTTACTCACTTAGTGAAATATATTGTTTGTACATAGCTCTCGGAATGTTTTTCTATTGGAATTTGAATATATCTGTGCCATGATATACTGATGACATTTGGCATGTATTGAGGAATTACAAACCCATTTGTAAACATTGTATTTATCAAAATAACAGGTTAAAATTGGCAAAAAAAGAAAAAAAAGAAAAGAAAAACATTATTAATTGTGGACTGTGTTAGTCCATTTCTGTTGCTTACAACAAAATACAGGGAACTGGGTAATTTATAAGAAAATAAAATTAT
>NW_007884426.1:0-548 GCF_000696425.1 Galeopterus variegatus
CAGGCGCATTTCTCTCTGGCTTGCCATGCAGCTCAGAACCTGAGACGCACCCAGTGCTGCTTGGCCACTGATCACCGCCAGCTTCCTGAGGGCGGTGTTCTAGGTGAGGAAAATCGCTCTGGAGATTGCCTAAGGCCCCTGGCGAAATGACAAGGAGAAATTAATCTTCCATTGCTAATCTTCCTATGTGGCCGTTACCTGCAGGAGATGATCACCTGGCTCCTGCAGGAACCCTGGATCCCTCCACACTGCCAATGGGCAGGGGGCAAAGCAGAGGTCAGAAGGAGGCACAGTTTGTGATTCTCACACACGCTTTATCTACATGACAGAATGCCCAACCAGTTTGGTCCAAATCACTGACACCTGATATTGAATGTCTGAGTACACCTAACCCTCCATGCCCATGGGATCTGTGCCCTGCTCCAGGCTCAGCTTATGTCCTCCCCTTCTGGGCTCTGGCAACCCACCCCCTTCCCAGCAGAAGGCTTTGACCTTGGCTGGGCACTCTGCCTGGAACACTTACTTGTCCCAGGCATAATGACTTTAAT
>NW_007884427.1:0-548 GCF_000696425.1 Galeopterus variegatus
ATATCTGTCATTTTATCTTCACTATTAATAGAAATTTATTTTACACTCAAAATTGTCCTTGGGTGAATGATATATGATTATCTTCATCATATTAGGCATCTATTCTACTTCACAATCATTATTAGAGTCTTCATATTTGTTTCTATCTTCTGTAGTACAGGCTTGCATTTTTTTTCTTTCTGGATTCTATCAACATAGATCATTGTTTAAAGATCGTCATTACCAATATATTTCTGATTATTATGTTCTCCATGCAGCTATTAAAGTGATCTTTCTAAAATCAAGCCTTGTATTTTTACTTTCCTTCATGATGATTTTCACTGTTTCAGTTGCCTACAACATGAAGTCCAGCACCCTCTTCCAACTATTTTCCATTTGTTTATTTTCCTCCCTTGCTACCTTCAGACTCAAAGACAGGTCATATTTCAGACTAGTGGTTTTATATTAGGGAATATAAGTTAAGTAAAGAGTAGACATTTTGTAACATCTTTATATGGTAATACCTGTGTGATAAATGTTAATAGACTGGTAAAATACTATGTCAGTCA
>NW_007884428.1:0-548 GCF_000696425.1 Galeopterus variegatus
TCAGCTGGGTAACACCCTCTTTTGTGCCGGGCAGCTGACGTTGCCAGCCTTCCAGTGCACACTGTGCACACAGGACTCCACTCAAAAAGAGCCTTAGGCTGTCCTGCGCCACAAAAATTGATTTGTAAACACACACAATGATTACTGCTCCCCACCGCCCCCGCCCCATCTGGACAAGATCCAGTTTTTAAACCTGAGCAAACAGTGCACTTCGTACTCCCTCCCACATGCTGTTATCTCGTTGGACTTGGCAAAGTCTCCTCTTTCTGTGACCACACGATCCCATTCACAGGAACACGAGTGCAGCCAACATACATTCCATGTATGTTCCCCCATCCCCCAAATCTTCCTGGAGTGAGTCATCCAGCCCTGAGGACAGTGGGTGAGTCAGAAGCAGCTGGGATTACCCAAAACTGCCCGGGTCTGGGCCACAGCCCCTGTGAGCAAACAACAGAGAGAGAATGAATGTGTGTCTTGGAGCGCTGTAAAAAGGGAGTCCCTTCTTGTAGCATTTTTATTTACATTATTTTCTCCAAGTGAAAGAAGAG
>NW_007884429.1:0-548 GCF_000696425.1 Galeopterus variegatus
TTTTTTTTTTTTTTTTAATCACTATGCAGTATAGATTTTAGCTTGCTGGGGACAGAGACACAAGCCCTTTTCCCTTCAGCTGCATTGCTCAGCAGTATTCATATACTTAATGTTTTGCCTTCTTTGCCTCCTGTCTCTTCCTTAAGGGAGGTTTCTCGGCCATTCTCCCCACTTCAAAAGGTCTCAAGCCCAGAGCCAGCACTGCTCACAAGGCAGGTGGAACGGGGGGCACAGAAGGATTTGCCTGCAGCCTATGGTCGAATACCTGTAGGTAACCCCATTCCAATAAACCAGGGTGTTCCAATCCATTTATTATTTTATTACTTTGTCTGAAATTATGGGTGCATAATGACATCCTATCACAACTTTCTTTAAAAAAATATTTTTTATTGATACATTGTACATATTTATGGGGAACAGAGTTATATTTCCATACATGCATACAATGTGTGATCATCTATTCACAGTAATTAGCATATTCATTGCAAAATGTAATCATTTCTTTGTGATGTGCACATTTGATATACTTTCTTCTAGTCGTTTGGTAA
>NW_007884430.1:0-548 GCF_000696425.1 Galeopterus variegatus
CCCCCGAGTTCTCACTCTCAGGCAAACCGTCGCCGGCAGAGAAGGACGCGCCCCTAGAAGACGACGACGCGGCCATGGCCAGGGCTTCTTGGCCCGGGCGTATCTCGCGATGAAGGCCAGGCGGGTTGCGGTTGCGGCTCGGAGCTGGGAAACCGTCGCCAGGGCAACAGGGCGGAGCTTGGCCCTCACGTGACGCGGCCGCGCGCTCTCCGCGAGGCGACCTGCCCGGCCCTGCGCCTGCGTATCCTCTGCTGGGCGGGAGCCGACCGAGGTGGAGCGATAGCCGCTTAGAGGAAGAGTGTGTGTCTTTGTTTGGTTTACAAAGCACTTTAACCTTCCTGAGCCTTCACTAACCGCGCCACAATCTTAGGGAGAGACATAGAACCCGACGCTCATAGAGGTTAGGTAACTTGACCAAGGGCGTTGACACGAAAGGGTCTTCAGACTGGCCCACAGGCCAAAAGTAGCCTTCTTACTGTTTTTGTACGGCTTGTGAGCTAAGAACAGGTTTTGTGTTTTTAAGTGACTGAAAAAGTCAAAAGAAGAAT
>NW_007884431.1:0-548 GCF_000696425.1 Galeopterus variegatus
TACATTTACAATAAAAGGATTACTCATGGATGGGATAAACAGCAAAATACTAAACTAAAATTGAAACACTGCTTATCTCTGACTGGATATACAATTGAATGGTATCTTCTTTGTGTATTTTGAATTTTATAAAACAAAAATATAACAAAATATATAACTTATAACAAAAATAACTTTCTTAAAGGAAAAAAGCACACTACTAAACAGTACATTATTATTTTATTTTTAAAAGAAATTATGCATTTATTTGCTTGTTCCTTTGCAGATACTACATGTGTACATTTGTGTGCATGTTGAAATTATCTCTAAACTGTGAGATTGTGAATGACTTCTTTTTTGTTTGATCATCTTTTTTTCTATAATTTAAATGTATATATCAACTTCATGACAGAAAAAATCTTAAGTAAACATTTTTCCCCTTGTAAAAACATTTATATTTCTACAATTTTCTTAAAATATAAAGAAGCAATTAAGATTCTCTAATCTTTAGGGCTGGCCCAGTGGCGCACTGCTACAGTGCGCCGCTTGGGAGTGCGGCGGCGCTCCCG
>NW_007884432.1:0-548 GCF_000696425.1 Galeopterus variegatus
CGCAACACCATTAAGCTATGTAACAAGGATTGGGTGGCAGTGATAATGCCACAAATCAGAATGAGCAACACACAGAGCTGGGGGTTCATGATGACCATATAGTGCAGTGGGTGACAGATGGCCACAAACCGGTCATATGCCATCACTGCCAGGAGAAATTCATCCAACACTACAAAAAAACAGAAGAAGTACATCTGGGTGATGCAGCCTGCATAGGTTATGGCTTTGCTCTGTGTCTGTATATTCACCAGCATCTTTGGGATGGTGGTGGAGGTGAAACAGATGTCTATGAAGGACAGGTTGGAGAGGAAGAAGTACATGGGTGTGTGGAGGTGGGAGTCTGAGATGATGGTCAGGATGATGAGCAGGTTTCCAAAAATAGTGTTCAGATACATGGACAGGAACAGCCAGAATATGAAGGACTGCAATTCTGGTGTCTCTGAAAATCCCTGAAGAAGAAATTCGGAAATTCGTGTATCATTCCCATGTCCCATGTGGTGAGTGGACTACCAGAGAAGAGAAAAATACCATAACCAATTTTTAATTAA
>NW_007884433.1:0-548 GCF_000696425.1 Galeopterus variegatus
GAGAAGGCAGAGGTTAAATTTCATGAGGAAATTTAATTCTCATCTTCTGAGGGACACATTAGAACCTTTCCCAGGTTTTTTCTTAAAGGAAAGGGTGAGCTGCTCCCAAAAACAATAAGAAGAAATGAAACCAGAAGAAATTTAAAAAGAGGAACTTAAGTAAATTTATTCTTTTTCAATTCAAAAAATAAACATCATTTTGAAAAAGATGCTGGTGTTCATTAGCATAAGTTGCATAAGAACAATGATAACCAAGTTATTAATAATACTTTTTTTCTACATTAAAAAAGTAACATATGAAAGTGGATAATAAGAGTTTTAGTTTCCATAATGCATTTTCTGGGAAACTCCTAAATCATTACTTATATTTCTTTTTTAACTTATCTACAAACTGTTTCTTAATTAGCATATATTCTTCCATTAAAAATACATTTTCCATTATTGTTACTTTCTGTGTTATAATTTTCAAAAATAAAACTTCAGAAAGTAATTTATCAGATCCAATTAAAGTTTTGTGGAAAACAACAACAACAACAACAACAAAACAC
>NW_007884434.1:0-548 GCF_000696425.1 Galeopterus variegatus
AATAATGCAGGGGCTGGATTATCCACAATTTACATAAGGTACCTTCAACTAAAAATAAGTGCGTGAAATAAAAATGATGATAATGATGATGATGACGATTTTGAGCACTGAGGAACCGGTGATGACGTGAGATCTGTTGGTTTTTATTTTCTAGACAGAAAATGTTTCCTCTATGCCATTAGGATGAACACACTTTCCACTTATGTTATCATTAAAAAATGCCTTTATTTTCCAAGCTGGCATTGGAGTCTCAGCCAACACCTTCCTTCTTCTCCTTCACATATATCACGCTCCTTCAGCACCGCCGCCGGCCTAAGCCCACTGACCTGATCACCTGTCACTTGGCCTTTGTCCACATAGTGATGCTCCTCACTGTAGTGGATTTTTTGCCTGGAGCTGTGTTTGAATCAATGCATTTGGAGAATGAATTTATTTTTTATTTATTTATTTATTTTTTCCTTTTTGTCTTTTTTTCATGACCGGCAACGGATCGCAACCCTTGGTGTTGCACCCGCACCTTGCTCAGCCAGTGAGCGGCCGGTCTGTAT
>NW_007884435.1:0-548 GCF_000696425.1 Galeopterus variegatus
AGCTATTATTAGCCTAGGTTTATTGCTTCCTACATTACTTGAGTTTTAACTTTTTTTTTTTCTTTTTTCCGTGTGCGGCATCGGATCGCAACCCGCAGTGTCGCGCCCGTACCAGACCGGGGACCGGCAACGGGATCGCAACCCTTGGTGTTGCTCCCGCACCTCACTCAGCCAGTGAGCGGGAACCGGTCTGTATGTGGGATCCGAACCCTCGGCGGGAGCGCCTCCACGCTCCCAAGCGGCGCACTAGCGCAGTGCGCCACCAGGCTGGCCCGAGTTTTAACTTTTTATCCTTGTTATATAAGTCTATTACTTGTTTCTTTTATTGTAAGTAATTTTCAAAGATACCTTAGAAAGAGGTAGGGTCTAAGTAATAAATACATGAAGAAATCAATTAACAATCTAGGGAGACGCATTGACCCCAAGTTATTTCCCGGCTCTGTTGTTTATGCAGCTCACGGTCAGCTCTCCCACCCCTGGGCTCACAAGATAAGCCAGCCTAGCAGGGGTGCGGTGGGACGTCTGCCAGCCAGGAAGGGGCATGGGCA
>NW_007884436.1:0-548 GCF_000696425.1 Galeopterus variegatus
AGATTTCATCTCTACTGTCATTGTCTCATAAAAAAACTCCATGTTGCCTACACTGTTATATGCTCTTGCAAATCCCTGTTCTTGATCTTTGTAGAACTTTCAGAGTTTACAACTCTCTGTTTATGGAATTATTTGCTTATCCTCTATCTTCCTCACTAGGCTAAAAGCTCTATGAGGGCAGAGACCATTTCTGATAATTGTTGATAATTGTATATCTTGTGCTAATCTCAATGCCCAGTACATTATTGGTACCCAACTCTTATTTGTTGAATCAACGGAGAGGCTATTTTCTATTTTGGGTTCTGATTCATGCAAAAAAAAAAAAATCTAATTGTATTATACAAGTCTTTATATGTACATATTTGTAAAACATGAGCTTGTTAGGGAATGTACTAAAATAACTTTATGCAATGAAGCAAAAAGACATTAAACCTAGATAGCATTTAGCCTAGAATTTCCCCTGAGACAGAAATACATTTTCCTGGACTCTTTGGGGGAATTGACTGTTATTTTTATTACTGTTCCTTTGCTGTGGTCCACAGATCAAT
>NW_007884437.1:0-548 GCF_000696425.1 Galeopterus variegatus
AATATAATTGTAATGTTTGTTAATTCTATAATCTAGGTAAGAGATTGTTCTGGGCTTTTTTCCCCCCTTCTACATCTTTTTCTCCCTCTGATATGCATTACCTCCCATCATAGTCATAGAACGGCTGTGCAAGAAAGTCTTTCTGAGATTAGTTATTCCTGAGGTTCAGGGAGATATAGAGATTCTGCTAACTTGGACACAGTGTATTTTATGCTCTGTCTTCCTTTGTCTTGACCCTTTCCTTGAAAATATTCCAGTGAATTCAGTTTCATTGAAATGTATGAATAAAAGATAAAAGATAACTTTATTTTTGTCAGTAGTATTTGTTATTTTGGCACAATCAATGAATGACATTAGCTAAAGAAAAGACATTAAATTTGTGGAGTGTTAAGATGTGGAAGAAACAAGAAAGAAGAAAAGGAGGAGGACATATTGAAGAATAAACTCTTAAAATTCAGATTATATGTGGTTCGCAATCTTGTCTTCCACAGACCAGCCATATTTGCAGAACTGGGGGACTGACCAAAACAATGTCAGATAGAACATTA
>NW_007884438.1:0-548 GCF_000696425.1 Galeopterus variegatus
CCCCCAATACTATGCCAATTTTTTTAAAAAAGAAAGAAATTCTAGGTAAAAGCAGTCCATCATGTGGTAGAAGACAGATCTGGATCAGTGTAAGCAAATATCAACAGAAAGCAATAATAGCTTTCAAAGCTATACTTGTATACTTCAGACGTTTAGAGATAAACACCAAGAAGCTCTACCTATCAGTGTCTTTGAACCAAAGTTACACACCAATAGCACTTCACATTCCTGAAAAATGTTTCTAGAAAACATTCAAAGGGATCTGAAACCTAATACAGAACATCAATAACACAAATCAATACGCAGGACAGATAAGACAGCGCAGTTTCCCCAGCAATCATACAAGGCCCTCAGAGGAACAAGTAAATGAGCTACATAACAAATGAAACCTTCTGGACTGTTTATTTTTTGTTTTTTGTTTTTCTTTCCTTTAGAAACATTTGTTTCTTATTGTAAACTAATTAAAAGTAAATCCACTCATTTTAGGAAATGTGGAAAAACACAAAAATGTATAGCTAAGAAGACATAAATCATCTATAATCTTATAT
>NW_007884439.1:0-548 GCF_000696425.1 Galeopterus variegatus
GCAAATAAGTATTGGATGAATTCTTTGTGCCTACCAGTAGGTATTGAAAGGCAACAAGGCAAAAGACAGATTAGCCTTTACTCGCAAAGAATTTGTAGAAATAAGTTTTGTACTTCAAATGATATTAGAGGAGTATATGCAACAGTTCATCATGAAGAGCAAAATTTCTCCTGGTGATGTCAGAAACACAGGTTCTTGTATTTCCTGAGGGAAGAATACTGTCAGGAACCCACAATAACTCCAAGCTCACATGGCAGAGTCACACTCACACTTAAAGTTTATTCCAAACTGAAAGTACACACAGAAGGGTGTGTGGGCATTTCCTCGTGAGTGGAGGAGCACACTGTGAATTGTTCCAGAAGGGTTTATATGTTGTTCTGGGATGGAGGTGTTTCTCTGTCTTAACTAGGGGGAGGAATATTCAAAGAAAAGGGGGTAAAAGGAGTTTCAGTGCATTTTTGCTTGATCAAGCTCTTTTCTGAGAATCAAAGAAAAAGGAGGGTTTTGGTGCTATTTGTAAGTGTAAGCTCTTTTCTAAGGAAAAAAAA
>NW_007884440.1:0-548 GCF_000696425.1 Galeopterus variegatus
AATAGACAATAAATATATTAAACATATATGTTCATATATATGAGTTCTTATATACGAACTTGTGTGTATGTATGAATTCCTTGTCATGAAAGATATAAATCTTTGATAGACATGTTTCAGATATTCTTCTTGCCTTATTTTCCTTTTCATATTATTTATGCTATTTTTTGAAGTAGCGGGGATTTTAATCTAACTAGTTAGATGTAGCAATCTTTCCTTCGTGATTTCTCTCTCAGTTAGGGCTGTCTCACTCCAAGATTACTGAACTTACTCATCTACAACCTTTGTGGTTTGGGTTTTTGTTTCTTTGCTTTTTCGTTGAATTATTTAATCATCTGGAATTTATTTTGGTGTAGGGCATGAGTATGGATCCGAGTTTATATTTTCCGTTCACTCGCTACTGATTTGAAATGTAAACTGTACATACTTGCAGCCTGTGTCTGCATGGTCTGTTCCATTCCACTAATTGGTGGGTTGGTTGCTGTATCATATCATATACTATTTCTACATCTGTGCCATGTGTTTTTTGATAATTTCTCCACTTTTCT
>NW_007884441.1:0-548 GCF_000696425.1 Galeopterus variegatus
GGACTTGTTTTAATTCCAGGAGGAGCACTTGGCCAGATTCTGGGAGGTGTCATCATTTCCCTTAGAATTGTCCTGTAAAGGCCTTATGAAATTTATAATAGTTACATCGACTATATCACTTATACTACTTTGATTTGTAATTTTTGTATGCAGTGATCCTGTGACATTTGCTGGGATCAGTGAAATTTATGATGGGTAAATATAATCTTGTATAATAGATTTTTACATCCAAATTGAACATTATATTTCTCAGTCAATTAGTAATTATTTATACAGTAGCCTTTATATATATGTTTACATCATTCTTCAAATTATTGGACATGTAAAATATATATAAGGCATAGTTTCACCTTTCATTTTAAGGGCACAAATATTATAATAGTATCTTGCTGTTCATGCATTCAAAAAGTCCTAAAGAAAAAACAGATTGAAATGATTCAGAACCTAGAAGTAAAATTCTGTATCACAATGGATACTGACTGGAGAAAGTATTACTTGTCTGTACAAAGTCAGTCTTACCTTGTGTCCCTGAATGAGTTTGTTTTCCT
>NW_007884442.1:0-548 GCF_000696425.1 Galeopterus variegatus
CAAAGAGATCTGGCAGAAAATTCTTATTTCACAGAATAGTATATGTTTGTTTATTTATACTAAGTCATCAATGGTTTTTGAAACTATCTATCACTGAAAAATTTATATAAGTTGATAGTGATAAATGTTTGTCATATGGAAATTATTTAACTTTATATAAGACAGGTTTTATACATGACTTACAGCTTTTGAAGCTTAATAGTACAATAACAAACAGTTAGCTACTAGTATCACCATCAATTTATTTCTGATGTCATAGGAATTTTAGATTATGTAAAACTAATATTTTCTTTAATATTTAACAAAATGTGATAGAAAATATATCATTTGATTAACTGTGTAATCATAAAATATAGATTCATTTTACATTTAAAGTGAGAGATTAAATAAAATGTGCTATATAATTCATAAAAACACTTACTTTAAATATTATTTGCTTTTCCCTGTAACTTTTCACTTATAATGCTTTAATCCTCAGATATCAACCAAAATCTGAAGATAAATCATTAAGATATTTGTATATTTGAAAACATAAAATAGCATTTGTT
>NW_007884443.1:0-548 GCF_000696425.1 Galeopterus variegatus
GATGTCTCTGGGTGATAATTATCCAAGTGCACGGAGAGTTCCCTGGCCTGTTCTCACATAGTGAGGGGGTCTCATTCCGCCTGGATCCTGGGCAGAAAATGCATCTTCCTGCCAAAAAGGTTTGTAGACAGGCTTCCTTGTCCCCATAGCCAGGAGCCCACACAGGAACCCAGCCCTGTCCCAGAGCTCTGGGCCATACACATAAGCAGAAGCTAAGAACTTTCTGTGACAGGTGATAAGAACCTGAAGCTACGGTAAATGTGCCATGAACAGACCACATGGGGACAGACAAAGAGTTGTGCCAGACCCATACAAAGGGCCTGGATTTAGAATGCCGCTTTTGGCCACACTGGCTAAGGTGCTCACTGGCTTCCAAGACTGGAGGAGCCAGGACTTGCCCAGGGCCTGACACACCTGTGTTTAAAGCACAGCCCCTCCCAGACAAGGCCAGACAGAACTTGAGGGTGTTGCCTCTCTGTCTCCCCCTTCCTTTGGTGGGCCCCCACCCTTGAGGCAACAGGCATCTGTGCCTGTGTTATTCCAGGCCA
>NW_007884444.1:0-548 GCF_000696425.1 Galeopterus variegatus
AGCACAGCAAACTCCTAGGAATTCACATCAATAGTAAATTAAAGGTTTTTTACAATGTTGCACTTTGGGTGTTTTTTTTATTTTGTAATGAAATTATACTTAAAAGTCCAGATTGGGACAGGGACAGCGTGTTATTGCAGGAATAACAAGTTTGTTATGGAAGAAGAAGCCCGGTCACCACAGTAAGACTCATGCCCCTGGCTGTGGGACCATCGGCCATCCATCCCCTCCCTGGTTATAAAGAAGAGATGCTCAGAGTGACCTTCACTTGTCAGCTCTAAAGTCACGCACGTGCCATTCTGTAACTGTCATTCCAGGCGACTGGAAGATATCTGAGCCTTACCTAGGTTGCTGTCGGAAAGGTCATGGGAATGGATGCCAGATAAATCAAGGTGAAAAGAAACATCTGCTCCAGCTGAGCCCACATGGGGGTGCGGTCAAGGTTAGGGACATTTTGAGTGAATTTCAAGCTGGGTTGTCTGGTTCGGGGGCAATCTGGAACCAATCACATTCACTCCAGTACTTAGGGTCCCATTTGGAAGCTCAAA
>NW_007884445.1:0-548 GCF_000696425.1 Galeopterus variegatus
CATAGAGCAGATGCTTCTTCTGTCACTCTGGAATGGGCTTTGTAGAGAGAGACATCCTCTTTTTTGGTTTCTGCTGGTAACTCTTCTTGTGTCAGTGCACTCCAGTTGCTGGTGCACCATCTGCGTGGCGGTTGTGGCATCTAGCCGCTTTCACGGCAGCCATGGTTATGGTGGTGGCTGTGGTGGGGCACCCACATGGAGGTGATGTTTTTGGCATGCTCCTTGGTGCTGGTGGTGTCCCTGGTTGTGGGGAGTGTCTGGTCCTCAGCTCCAGACCTCATGTCCCTGGGTGGGCCCCAAGGCACAGGTGCAGTGTGCCTGGTTATGGGAGGGGGGTCCAGTCCCCTGCTCGATACCTTTGGTCCCTGGGAAGGCCCAACACTTGTTTTTTTAATTTTCTCAGAAACAAAATTAAAAACAAATTAGAACCAGGTGAGTGACTAAAAATGGCTTTGGAAGCAGATAACTTGGTTTATTATTATTAACGTTGTTAAAAATAATAAGCAATAAAATAATAACTTTAAATTCTATGAAATACATATCCCCAA
>NW_007884446.1:0-548 GCF_000696425.1 Galeopterus variegatus
AAAAACACTATCTACAATGTAAGGAACCAACAAACACAGAAAACAAACAGTAAATCAGAAACGAAGGAACAAAAGACACCTAAGACAACCAAAGAACCAATAAAATGCTAGGAATAAATCAACACCTTTCAATAACAACTCTTAATGTAAAAGGTTTAAATTGCCCAATCAAAAGACACAGACTGGCTGACTGGATTAAAAAGGAGGACCCAACTTTATGATGCCTACAAGAGACCCACCTCATCCATAAAGATTCACATAGACTAAGAATGAAAGGATGGAAAAAGAGTTACCATGCAAACAGAAAAGAAAAATGAGCTGGAGTAGCTATTCTTATATCTGACAAAATAGACTTTAAACTAAAAACCATAAAAAGAGACAATGAGGGTCACTACATAATGATAAAAGGACTGATGCATCAAGAAGACATAACAATCATAAATATGTACACACCAAATGTTGGAACAGCCAGATTTATAAAACAAATTCTATTAGACCAAAAGAAGGAAATAGACACTAATACCATAATAGCAGGAGACCTGAACACC
>NW_007884447.1:0-548 GCF_000696425.1 Galeopterus variegatus
TCCTTTACACTAGACTGAATGTTTTATATAGAGTAATCATTGATGATTAATACTTTGGAATTGATACAGTAGTTAAAACTTAGAGCCACTTCATACAACGTGTGTCAGTGTAAGGACAGTGATCAACAGTGACTCAGCAGTGCTGAATCAGAGAAAACCAAGTTATAACACTCCTTCATTTTTAATACTTTGATGGGCGCCAAAAATTCAATAGTATCATTTCTTTTTTATTATCAGCATACTCATTATTACAAATCATAATTTTTCTTTATGTTCTTTGCCTGACCTATCACTCCCGAATCCCGCTCCCTCCCTCCCCTGCACCTCTAGTACCCTTAGGTTTCTTCTGTCCTTCTGAAGGTTTACGTAATATTGTGGTCTTTTCTTTCTTTTCTTTTTTTTTTTTTTTCTTTTCTTTTCTTTCTTTCTTTCTTTGTTTTTCTTTCTTTCATTACCTTTCTTTCTTTCTTTCCTTTTTTCTTACCACCCAGTTATGCTTGAGAACATGCAGTATTCCTCTTTCTGTGTCTGGCTTATTTCACTTAACA
>NW_007884448.1:0-548 GCF_000696425.1 Galeopterus variegatus
TTCCCATGGGACAGGCCATAGTCTGGTCCCTTGTGATGACTCACCAGTCTCAGAGTGGCTCCTTACTCCTGTGTGGGTCCATGGAAACCCTATCAGTGGTCTTTCTGGCCTGGGGGACACCAAGGCACTCTTCTCTTCTGCCACCTCCAAGCAACTTCATCTGAAGGGCACAGCTGTAGCTGTTGCTGGCTCCTGCTGCTTGTGCTCAGCAACTCCAGCCTGGATGCAGCCAGGGCTCAAAATGGTCCAAGTGTTTTTTTCTTTCTCTCATCGTGGCTTTTCCCACCTTCATGTACTCCGTAGGTCTCTCCTCCTCTTTTCCTGAGCTATTGCAGCCCCATCTTGGCTGTTGTTGTTTTTTATAGTTGTAAATTGATTGATTTGTGGGAGAGTAATGCTGGGAACCATCTATTCTGCCATCTTGACTGGAAGTCCCCCAAAGTTAGATTTTTTTAAATATGATTTTCAGTAAACCGTAAAGCCACACACACATGTACCCACACACAGACTTAAAAACATTTCCTAAGCTTTTCTTCTGATTCTAGATT
>NW_007884449.1:0-548 GCF_000696425.1 Galeopterus variegatus
GGAAAGCAATACAGAGAACTGCTAAACCTGGACATTTATTGATAAATAAAAATCTTTTTTTTCCTTTTTTGTCTTTTTTCGTGTCCGGCAATGGGATCGCAACACTCAGTGTTGCGCCCGCACCTCGCTCAGCCAGTGAGTGGGAACCGGTCTGTATGTTGGATCCGAACCCTCAGCAGGAGCGCCGCCGCGCTCCCAAGCGGTGCACTGTAGCAGCGCGCCACCGGGCCGGCCCGATACATAAAAATCTTATTGCTCTGGTACTTCTCTAAATTTGGAATGGTTCTCTATTACATTAACACACTCTTTTAGTCAATATCTACGGATTTGCGGGAAAATAAGAATTTCACAACTTTACAAATTGGATAGTTGATATATAAATATGATCTCACGTTTCTGTGTAGTCACAAGAACCATAAAAATGAAGTAAACCTTATAAAAAATGTGTTGAAAATTCTAGAGACATAACACATCTGGGGCATATTTTGCTTTCTTTCGAAGTTATTAATACTACAGCAAGCATATTCTGAAAACTCTGTTCAAACAAA
>NW_007884450.1:0-548 GCF_000696425.1 Galeopterus variegatus
TCACAGCTTCCTCATCCCTCTTTCAAGGACCCCCAACTCGACTGGAGCTGGTCTCTGGCAGGATCACACCAATGGTGACTACTAACTGGACATATGCGGCTAATACTTAAAAGGACAGAACTACAAGCCTTACGGCATCTTCAACAGACAATAGGTTATGTAAATGTAAGGGTCATTATCC
Organism: Galeopterus variegatus; assembly: GCF_000696425.1. Classification (NCBI taxonomy): domain Eukaryota; kingdom Metazoa; phylum Chordata; class Mammalia; order Dermoptera; family Cynocephalidae; genus Galeopterus; species Galeopterus variegatus. The sequence continues at coordinate 182 of NW_007884450.1, forward strand.
TTGCTAAGGGAACATCATGGAAGATTCTGAATGCATAGATTGTACAGCAATGGACCTGAAGGGGTAGATTGTTGGGAAAATAGAATAATTTAATCAGGCCCCCTTGCCTTAGGTCTGGTTGGGGGAGGTCTGGTGCATTATTTATAAATGAGCCATGTGTGGGTGGAGTTAGTGTGCATGTGCAGTGCCGCTACTTGGCTGGTGCTTAATGCCTTGGGTGGCTGCCCCATGCATGGCCATGCTCTCTAACCTACAGCTTCAAAGACCTTTTTGCCAGTTACCTAGCTCAGAGACCTACATGTGGAGGGTTTGTGACCCAGTCTGTGAATGGGCTTTAGGGGTCTGTGAGCTCAAGACCCAGCCCTAG
>NW_007884451.1:0-548 GCF_000696425.1 Galeopterus variegatus
ATCTCTGATACAGAGGTGGCAAACCCCAAGGGAATGAGGGGGGTGGGCAGAGATCCCCCTATGGCAGAAACAATGTACAATGTTCTAATCTCAGAGAAGGTACCTTTCAGCCATTTGAATTCTTTTGAATTTTGCCACATCTGAGTATCACCTAAACACCACAACCATAGTCCTTAAGGTATGAGTAAGGTGAGTTAACCTGGCACTACAAACCTCACCCTCAACGTGAGCAATCATATCCATTACATCAGCTCTAAGAGGGGTAGAGTTTTCATCTGTTGTTCATAGCCATATCCCCATCACTGATAACTATGTCTGGTACATAGCAAGTGCTTATGAAATATTGGTTCAATGAATGAAATCAAGTATTTTAATATGTTAATTTTATATTTAAAATATACCAAATATTTCAACTATTAAAATAAAAAGAAATGTTGATATTCTCCACCAGTGTTGTGAGTAATACCTATCAGGGTCCCTTGTGAGGAAATATTGCCAAAGAATAGAGTACTGAGGTGGTTGCAAGTGCACAGTGAGATGGGGCGTTT
>NW_007884452.1:0-548 GCF_000696425.1 Galeopterus variegatus
TTTTTTTTTTTTTTTTGATGGCTGCCCAGTACAGCGTTCTGAACCCTTGACCTTGACACCACCACCCTCTTACCTACTGAGTCTGCTCTCTGGAAACAGCCTTTTCCCCCTTCTGCCTATACTGCCAGAACACTCAGCGGCAGCTCCACCCAAAACCACTGGTGCCTGCTGGAAGCATTGTCTGCAGAGAGTGCTGGCGTGTTTGAATCCAGGAACCATCTCGAAGCCTCCCCAAAACTACAGGCTTAAACAAACACGTTCAACAGTCTGCCTCAGCGCTGTCCAGTAGAAATGAAAGCCAGAAATGTGAGCCATGTATGCAATTCAAAATTTTCTAGTAGGCACATTAAAAAGGTAAAAAGAAATAGGTAAATTGATTTTAGCAATTTTTGAAATTTAACCTAATAAACCCAAAATATTATCATTTCAACACATAATCAATATAAAAGTTATGAATGGGATATTTTGCATTTCTTTTTGTACTAAATCTTCAAAATATGGTGTGTGTTTCATGCTTGCAGCACATCCCAATTCACACTCACCATGTT
>NW_007884453.1:0-548 GCF_000696425.1 Galeopterus variegatus
TTGTTGGAAGATTGCTGATTTACTGCTTCAATATCATTGGTTGTTATTGGTCTGTTCAGGTTTTCTGTTTCTTGTTGGTTCAGTCTTGGTAGTCTGTATGTATACAGAAATTTGTCCATTTCCTCCAGGTTTTCATATTTGTTGGTATACAATTGTTTATAAAAATCTCTAATGATTCTTTGTATTTCTGTGGTATTGGCTGTAATGTCTCCCTTTTCATTTCTGATTTTTGTTATTTGGGTTTGGGTCTTTCCTTTTATGTTAACCTAGTTAATGGTTCATCTATTTTATCTTCCCAAAAAAACCAACTTTTTGTTTCATTGATCTTTTATATCATTTTTTGGGTCTCTTTCATTTAGTTCTGCCCTGATCTTAATTATTTCTTTCCATCTACTACTTTTAGGATTGGATTGTTTTTCTAGTTCTTTAGGTATAGTGTAGGTCACTTATTTGAAGTCTTTCCATTCTTTTGATGTAAACATTTATTGCAATAAACTTCCCTCTTGGGCCGGCCTGGTGGCGCACTGCTACAGTGCGCCGCTTGGGAG
>NW_007884454.1:0-548 GCF_000696425.1 Galeopterus variegatus
AGGCCTTAAGAGGGTAGTCTCATCAACTCCATTTAAAAGAGGTTGTTCTTTAAAAAAATCTCAGCTGATTGCCACAGGAGCTGCTTTTTTCTTCATTGTACAGTCCTGCCCTGTGTCTTCTTCGGCCACTTTGTTCTGCTCTTAGTGATGCAAGGAATGAAAAATGGAGTGGGAGAGATCAGTGAGGTGGAAAGGATAAATCCCATTTATTTCTGTAGACATAGTTACCACTTGTATCCACACGGACATAAATTCTCCGTCAGAAGGAGGCATGGTTTCCCATATAGTTATTTTGTTAAACTATTAAGTAACTTTCCAAGCTACATCCACTACATGGGATATTTTAATGTATAACCACATCATGTCTTCAATCTTGTAAACTTTATTTGCTGTCTTAGAATATTCTTAACGTTAAAATAATAATTAAAAAATTGAAAACCTACCTTAGTGGTGATTAGAAATACAAGAAGGTATAGAACCTTTAAAATTTTCTTTTAATGTAGGATGATTAGACAGTTGTACTCTGGTAACAGCTAGTTCTTAAATAC
>NW_007884455.1:0-548 GCF_000696425.1 Galeopterus variegatus
CCCCACATCCCGAGCCAGCTGAGTTGGAGAAGGCAGGCAGGGTGGGACTTCTGGCCCAGGCTGGACCGTGCCACCAGGAGAGTCCTAGAAGGCTTGGGGACCCCACATCCCGAGCCATCCCTGCCAGGGAAGACAGGTAGGGCGGGACTTCCCATCCAGGCTAGATCCTGCTGCCCAGAAGCAGCAGTCCCTTGAAGATCCAAGCCAGACATCAGGGTGAAACAAGTGGCCTGAGATACCCCCAGCCACAAAGGAAAGATACCAGAAATATGAAAAATCAAGAAAGTACATCACCACCAAAGGAAAATAATAACTCTCAAGTGCTGGATCCTATAGAACAGGAAGTCTTTGAAATGGCAGACAAGGAATTTAGAGTAACTATTGTAAGGAAACTAAATGAGATACAAGAAAACTCAGTTAAACAACACTATGAAATGAGAAAAAATATACAGGATCTGAAAGAAGAAATGTACAAAGAAATCAGTGCTTTGAAAAAGAATGTAGCTGAGCTTGTGGAGCTGAAGGATTCATTCAATGAAATAAAAAAC
>NW_007884456.1:0-548 GCF_000696425.1 Galeopterus variegatus
TAATAAATAAATGAATGAAAAGCATAGTATCAAATGTCTATAATCATATAAATTACCTTGTCAGAAAAATAACGTTTCACTTTCACACAGTTACTGGTAAAACGTGAAACAGGAAAAGCTAAAACAAGCGCGTGTGCACACACCCCCATTTAACATATTAGCTGGACCTACTAGTTTTGCATCATCAGAAATTTCATAAATACGCCATTTAATTCAGCAAATGTTTGCTGAACATTTACCATGTGCCAGTCACTATTTTAGGCACTGCGTATAGAACAAGGACAAAATTCCCACCTCATGGATTCCAGTGGGGTAGAGACAAATAAAAAAAAACAAAAGGAAAATCATAATGTCAGGTAGTGCTAAGTGCTATGAAGAAAAGCAAACCAGAATAGGGTACAGAGTGACAGAAATGCTACCTGTCTATAAGGTGGACGAGACAGGTCTGAAGAGGTGATATTTGAGTGAAAACGTGAAAGGAGTAAGGAAATGGGCCATGTGGATATCTGGGGAAAGTATTCTAGAGCTCTGAGATAAATGCACGATGT
>NW_007884457.1:0-548 GCF_000696425.1 Galeopterus variegatus
CCATAACTGTCATGGTGCTACATAACAGGAAATATGATTTAGTTTATTTTCTGAGCCAGCATTGTCCAGTGGAAATATTATGCAAACTGTAATAACATGTGAGCCCCATACATAATTTAAGATTTTTTAACAGCAACATACAGTAAACAAACTAGGTAAAATTAATTTTAATTTTAATAAACTTGGTATATGTAAAAACGATCATTTCAGCATGTAATCAATATAAACATTATTAATGAGATATCTTACATTACTTTTTAGAACTCAGTCCTTGAAATTCCATTTATATTTTACATTTAAAGTACATCTGGACTAGCCACATTTTAAGTGTTCAATAGCCACGTGTGTCTAGTGCTACTGTAATGGACAGCATAGCTCTATGCAGAAATGCCTTCTCCACCACAGGGTTTTCAATGCCTGGTCACCTCATGTTTCCACAGCTTTAAAAATGCTAGATAGAAGAGATGACAAAAGAGAAAAGAAAGAATACTTGGGTCAGGGATATTAAGAGCTACAATATCATGCTGTCATTCCTGGGGTTAAATAGT
>NW_007884458.1:0-548 GCF_000696425.1 Galeopterus variegatus
TGTTAGCTTAAGGCCTTGCCTTGACATAGCAGATATAATCAGAGAAATGAGAAATGCCATAGAAAAGAGAAATATTTCAGCCAAGGTGTACAAGAGAAATACTGCCACCACCAAGCACTGTTTTCCATAGCTTCTAATGGAGTCCCCTCGGTAGAGACGTCAGCTTTGCTGGGGTAAGTAAAAGCATTCTGGCCCTATCCTACAAAACTGGGGATTGATTGCCTCTTAGATCATTGATTCTAAGTTCTGAATCAGGCCCAGGATATAACTATTCTTCTTTCTACTGCATTGGAAATTTCATTGGTTTGCTGGGTGCAAGATCTACGTTCCTTTTCTAACAGAATGTTGTATTTTTCTTCAATTGATTTCATTATGATAAGCTGATGGCGAATGCTACTTCCTTATGCAACAGAGCTTGCAGCCTGAATATGCCTGAATACATTTAATGATAAATAATATATCCTTCATTCATCCAGTGCAGCTCGAGGAAGCAGATGGAGTGAGTGCCTTGTTCTCAAAGCAGAAAGAAACTACAGCTTTGAGGAAGA
>NW_007884459.1:0-548 GCF_000696425.1 Galeopterus variegatus
AACAGTGCGACAAGAACTGTAATGACTCCTGCAGCAGCTAAGCTGCTATGTGTTCCTCTTTTGAAAAAGGTTTCACCTGGTGAAGACCTTTTAGGAGCACATATCACAGACTGATTATTAAAACCAATCTTAGAGAAGACCTTGGATTTCTATATGCAAAAACAATGTTCTATTTTCAGCTTAAAAATCCCAGCAGAATGAATCGTTAAGTGAAAAATACGAGAAATTTAATAAATGTGAATCTGCAGAGACCAGTTTAATATCACACAGAAAATAGCATGAAAAAGTGGTCACCCCTCATTCATCAGTCTCAGCTCAGGATCCAATGACAGCGAACAAATTATATGACATTTGTTTAATGAATATGTATTAATATCCAGCATGTGTCAAGCACCATTAAAAAAAAAACCCACACACCTTCCCTCAGGGAATTATAGTTGTTTCTACTCTCTCTGACCTTCATTTTCCTCATCTGTAAAATGGGAATAATAAATAATAAACAAAACTCTGGAAAGTATACAAACACATGGAAATTAAACAACATTCTA
>NW_007884460.1:0-548 GCF_000696425.1 Galeopterus variegatus
TCAACATAAACTTCAGAGAGTGGGTGTGAGGGAGAGACAGAAGCTTTACTAGAATTCCCATACTAAAGAGGAGAGAATGGACCCTGAAATTCCATGACACCAGATCCCAAGAGACCAGCACCTTCTCCTAGTCATGATAAAATTCCATGGCCAGGTTACGGTCTGAGGCCTGGAGAAGTTTTCTGTTACTGAGATTCATTCCGTCATTTGATTTTTAAGACAGTTATTCTCCAAGTATAGTTTGAGATACCAAAGGCATAAAGCCAAAGAGAATAAGAAGCAAGTCTCAGAGTTTAGAGCAGGTTTATTCCCATTTGGGGCTGGCTGATTCTTTGTGGTGTGGTGGGGACTGTCCTGTGCACTGTGGGTGTAGAGCAGCATCCCAATAGGTGCCAGTAGATTCCAGTTGTGATGGTCAGTAATGTGTCCATACAATGTCCTCTGTAGGGCAACATTGCCCTGGGGTGAGACCCACTAGACTAGGGGGTTGTTGATTGCTGTGGAATTGGATTTTGAAAAGATGGTCTTACTTTTTTGTGACTCTGTCT
>NW_007884461.1:0-548 GCF_000696425.1 Galeopterus variegatus
AGGAAATGGCACTGTGGGGTGATCCTCTGCTGCTCATTATGAAGTGACAAGCCTCTGAGCTATGAATGCCCATGAAAGGAGTCCCTCAGTGTGATGCCCTGTGGGATTGAGTAACGGGGTGTTGGATGAAGGTCTCGTCTACCAGACGACCTCACACCCGAGAGACTGCCACTGCACGGGGCTCTACACAGCCCCTCGTCATCTCTCCCAGCTCCACTGTTCGTGTCGCTGCTGACCTTTTCATGGTACTTTGCAGCAGATGGAATTTATTAAGTCTGAGGAGCTACCAAAGAGTTATGAACAGGGAAAAAGTCCAGCCCAGGAAACAGGGGGTGAGAGATGTCAAGGACACTAAGTCAGCGTGTGGGTGGCTGGGAGTGGGGGGATTTGTGCTAGGTGCACAGCCAGAGAGGCAGGCATTCCCGAGTCTTCTGCTCCAACCAAACGGAACCACTCGCCTTTCCCTCCACATGCCAGGCTATTTCACCTTTGCTCTCGTTAATTCTTCTAACCAGAATTTCTTTCCCATTCTGTCACAATTTCATATA
>NW_007884462.1:0-548 GCF_000696425.1 Galeopterus variegatus
TTTACAGCTGAATAATTTCCCATTGTTTGAATACAACATATAGAGTTTATACATAAGATGATGTACATTTAAGTTTTTCCAATTTTTGTCTATTATAAATAATTTTGCTATGAATATTTATGTATAAGTTTTGTGTGAATACATGTGTGAGGAAGGCGGAGTTGGTTTGCTCAGGCCCTCTGGCCTCATATCCAGCTGGGTACGACTCAGCACATCCTTTGTAAACAAGTGACATAAGAGTAGTGTTAGTGGGCATGGGCATGCCCGTGTACCCTTGGCCCCTTGCCTCTATTGTATGCTTTGGGTATGGAAGGACCCCGTTCTGAACTTAAGGTAGGCAGAGCTCCCGTCTGGAATAAAGTTTGTCAGCTTTGCCAGCGACTACTCAGTTTTTTCTTTTGCTTACTTGACTCATGACCTGCACAGGATGGGGTAGAGGGGGTCTGTGACCCAGCCCGACAACATGCTTTTCTTTTAGTTATATACTTAGGAGTGGAATTGCTCTGTGTTTAACATATTGAGGAACTGCCAAACTGTTTTCCAAGTGG
>NW_007884463.1:0-548 GCF_000696425.1 Galeopterus variegatus
CAAAAGCCTTACAATCCAATCACCTCTCAAATGGCCTCACCTTTCAGGCGGTTGGATTTCCCACCCTCATAAAACTGTTACAATAGGGATCAAGCTTCAGCGAGTTTTGGGGGGACATTCAATCCACGCCAGGAATGTATATGTTCCATGTATCTGTTTTTTCAATGTTATCATAAAAGCTCAGTCATAATATTTTGTAGAGGGAACAGAAAGAATAGTGCAATTTGATGGTGTTTAGCCCTCAATTATTAAATCATGGCAGTGTGTGCTGGAAACTACATTGGTTTCCCTGTCCTTGCTGTTTGTATTTTTACATGAAAGGGGTAATTCCAGCATGGCTTTCCTCCTGTTGCCAAGAATAAAAAGTAAAAGCCCAGCTTTTCCAAAGCTCATCATTGCTGCTTTGCCACTGATCCAACTTTGCAGCATTCATGGGGAGATGATTTTTTAATTTTTCCTTTAATTCAGAGAATGCCTGAAGACATTTACTCTTTCAAACTAAAAAGCCTAAGTAAGGCCATGTTTTAGTCTGTTTCTGTTGCTTATAA
>NW_007884464.1:0-548 GCF_000696425.1 Galeopterus variegatus
TGACTGCTTACTATGCTCTAGGAATTCTGCTAAATGTTTTACATGTATTACTTCATTGTTCTGAAGAATAGATACAAAGTGGTTACTACTAGTATTTAAATTTTGTGAATGGGAGGTTGAAAGTGAAAGAATTTACGTTTTTTTCTCAAGGAATGTCTTGCCATTAGTGTTTGAGCAAAGTCGGTGCAAATAATGGTGACAATTTGATATAATGTCTCTGCTCTCCTGGTGATTACAGACTAGTGGAGTAGCCATACATCAGTCAAAGGGTTTTAACAATAAATGCATAATTACGCAATTGGGTAAATGCACTGAATCAAATAATAAATTACTTATGATTGTATTCTGTATTTTTATTCTTAAATTTACCATATACATTGCATTTATTTGTTATGAATACCATTAGCCATACATTTGCCATTATGTCTATTACTTTGTACACAACAAAAAATATACATTATATGTTAATTTTATTTAAGATGTGTATGTGAATTACTTACAAATTCTAGATAGTATCCTCATGTGTTAATTTCATTGAGAAGCACCAT
>NW_007884465.1:0-548 GCF_000696425.1 Galeopterus variegatus
TTACTTATTTTGGTTTTATAGTCTTAATTAGAAAGGCTTTCCCCTCAAAAGTTTCTAAAATAATTGTTACATGTATTCTTCTAGTACTTTCATGTATGCACTGTTTATGTATGATTTTTAAAAATTAAATCCCCTATTGATTTGAAGTTTACCCAAGTGTGTGGTGCAAAGTATGAATTTACCTATCTTTATCAAGAAAGCTACCCAGGTGTCCTAAAAACATTTATTTAAAAGATACATGTTTATTTTACTGATTTGCTATGCACAGTGCTAAATACTTTGTATCGCAGTATCCCCAAATCTGAAAGGGTACTCACACGGTGTTAGCCTATTCCAAAAAACTCACCCAGGCCAATTAGTAGAGACATCGGTTTATTAGGCTTATGGGAGGTGCTGATGGCAGCTGTTTAGCTAGAAATCTGCACCACCGTGGGGTACATACAACAGTTATATATAGTTACATAGTGAACAGATCAAAGGAGAGGTGTAAATCATTCGCATGCTTATGTGTAGACCCTCACCCGACTCAGGACTCAGAGTTCAGGACT
>NW_007884466.1:0-548 GCF_000696425.1 Galeopterus variegatus
TTTCTTGAGTAAATATTTCTCCATTTACTGTATTACCTTAGAAAAATTTTCACATGCTTTGAGTGATTTTTTAGAAATAGTATTCACCAGTTTAAATGTTTGGCCAATGTTCCATACAGCTTCTTACTCGGCTATTCTGGAAGTTTCATTCCTTTTTTGAATAGTATACTTTGGAGGTGATATTATGCATGCTACAATATTGTGGTACATTTAAATTTTAATTTTCCACTACTAATATTCAGTAATTTTCTATTATTTCTTTGTTTTGAATTCCACATTGTAGGAAAATAACTGAAGTTTTGTACTTTTGTTTTGATTAGTGTTTGCATTGTACTTATTTTTCTATCCTTTAATTTTAACCTACCTAAGAATTTATATATAAAATAGGTTTCTTGTAGAGAGTGCATACAGAGTTTTGCTTTAACTGCGGTACTTGGACTCTTTACAATTTATGTAATTATTGACATAGTTTGATTTAAATCTACCATCTTTCTAAATGTTTCCTGTGTTTCTCATCCATTCTTTGTTTCCCATTTCCTTATTTTTCT
>NW_007884467.1:0-548 GCF_000696425.1 Galeopterus variegatus
CCAGCAGGAAGTAGCTCGAAGACCTCGATGACCTTACCCCCCAATAGAGGAAAAAGGGAGGGATGTAGGGCCCCATAAAACCCCAAAGGAGACATCCCCTAAAACATGGCGCCTTTCCGGCTTCTCTTCCAGGTCCTAACGTTCCCGCCGGTGCCAAAGTATGGCCTATCAAAATCATCACCCGCCCTTCCGACCAATCAGCCACCGCCCCGCATACTAACCACCCTCTCTCGGAACTCAGCTCTCTATAAATGTATGCTTCACCCTCAAATGAAGTGGAATTTCTCTGGTGAACTGTCAGCTCGGGTCCTGTCGTTCTATCAATTGGCATAAGATGGCTACGGCATCTACAGACTCACATTTATAATTTTGGCAGAAAGAAGGATATAAAGTAAAGGGTGAAAAGGGCAAAAAAAATGTGTTTTTTTTTTTTGTAATCACCATATCTCTAAGGCCTTTTTTCGTATGTGTGGCTGGTCGGTATGGTGATCCAAACCCATGACCTTGGTGTTACAAGGCTGCACTGTAACCAGGAGAGCTAACAGGCC
>NW_007884468.1:0-548 GCF_000696425.1 Galeopterus variegatus
GTGGAGCCCAGGGTATGGTCGAGTAATAGTCTGCCCGGCCCGCACTTCCCTGATCTCCTAATGCTGGCCAGTTCTACCCCCACCACTAGCCGTGCCAGAGGACCACGGGGGGAATGGTTTGGGAGGCCGGCCCACAGACCCCGGGAGGCCCAGTGTGGGGGCAAGGAAGTGGGAAGGCTCAGTGAGGAGCTGAGCCAGGTGAAGCCGGCCTGCTCTGCCCCCACCTGAGAAGATGGAGGCAGCCCCAGGCCGGTGACTGGCCCAGTGGGGTAGGCGGAAGCCGAACAGGCATCTGCTCCACAAGCAGGACTGGGCTGGGGGTCACTCACAGAGCTGAGCCTGCAGAGCGGTTCCCTCTCTGTTTCCGTGTTGTTGCAGTCTCAGTTCTCAGCCACTGCTGACTCGGGCTGCTCACTCGGTCCCGCAGTGCGTCTCAGGCTCTCCCAGGAATCCTCTTTTATGCCGGCCCTAAACCTCCAGTCTATACTTGCTTTTTTATAGTTGTAGATTAGTTGATCAAAGACTTATTCATTTTTTGTTGCTCTTGT
>NW_007884469.1:0-548 GCF_000696425.1 Galeopterus variegatus
TAAAAGGGATGGCAGGGTCTCCCTGCTGATCCTCCCACGTCCTCGGCTGTGCAGAGAGCTGCCCAACGGGGACTCATTCAAGCTCAACCTCCAAATGCCAACTCAGGCATCAAGCGAAGAGTCTGAAAGAGCCCTGGAAACCTGGCTTCTTCCACGACTCGCAGTGACCATTGGAGTCAACTGCCACATGGACTGTAAGGTGACCACCTGACCACACAGAACCACTAACTCAACATGGTTAACCCATCAACTATGGCTTCTCTTGCGTTCAATGAATTCTTCAGATGTGCCTGCTGGTGAAGTATCCAGGAGATTGTGTTTGTTTCTACAATAAGCCACAGTCATTAGCAATATACACAGTTTTGAAACATCAGTCAGCTATTTAACCACTATGTCAAGATCCGAGAATACCAATTAATTCTCTGTCACCACCCATCCTAGAAGCACTCACTTTTGACTGAAGGACACTCTAATATGAGAAACCCATGTCCTGGACACAAAAATGCTTCACTTCAGGGAGAGGAGGGAGTGATGTCACTGTCATGTGA
>NW_007884470.1:0-548 GCF_000696425.1 Galeopterus variegatus
TTTATCATATTTTATTGTAATTGTTTTTACAGGCTTTCTTTCCAACTAACTCACTTTGATACCTCCAAAGCCCAGCACTGTACCAGGCATAGAGGTCTGACACATAAAAGGCATCTGATAAGAATTTGCTGAATAAACATATGAGTGAAGGAAGGAAGGAAGACATTCAATGCAATATTATTAAAATAATAAAGCATTAGAAAATCCTATGAATAATTAAAGTATAGTGTACATATATAATTAGATATAATACACAAGCATTAAAATTATGTTTTATGACTTTCTTTGAAAAATGTCTATTCAGCTCCTTTGCCCATTTTTTAATTGGGTTATTTGGGGTTTTTTACTGTGCAATTGTTTGAGTTCCTTGTATATTATGGATATTAATCCCTTGACAGATACATAGTTAGCAAAAATTTTTTATCACTCTGTATGTTGTCATATCACTCTGTTGATTGTTTCATTTCCTGTGCAGAAGCTTTTGAGCTTGATATAGTCTCATTTGTTTATTTTTTCTTTTGCTGCTTGTGCTTTCAGGCTCATGTTCA
>NW_007884471.1:0-548 GCF_000696425.1 Galeopterus variegatus
GGAGCCAACTGGGGAGCTAAACAAAGTGAATGAAAACAGCTTGGAGTCCCTTTCCTCAAATTCCATTTAAGATACATAAGAAATGGCCGAAAATTGATATTCAATGCCACTACAATAAGAAACAAGAAATAAATTTCTGATTTTCATCTCAATAACTGCCTCTCCTGCAGATGTTTCCATCTCAGTTTCTCTTTTACTCTACAACTGAGTTAGTTCTTCCTTCAAATATATCCGATCTCTGACCACTTCCCTCCAGCTGCACCGCTAACACCTGGTACAAATCACTATCGCCTCTGCTCAGATTCTTGCAGTTACCCGAATACTTGTGCCCTCTTCTGCTTTTGATACTCTTTCATCCATTCTCAACCTGGTAGGCACAATGACAACATTAAAACAAAATCCTTCTTGCTCAAAACCCTGCAGTGTCTTTCTAGTTCTAGAGTGAATTGAAAGTCAGCCTAAAAGTTCGCAAAGCCTTATAGGACCCGGTACCCACCCACCAATACCTCTGTGGCCTCATGTCATACATTTCTCCCCTTGCTTGCTCT